>NW_019233014.1:86120-164827 GCF_002742605.1 Olea europaea var. sylvestris | reverse complement strand
ATGCTTACATTAATTTCGTATATTTGATGCATCTTAACTCTATTATTTTTTTAAGCAAGCGGTATAAGCGTGATGATGAACTACATATGCTATAGACATGTATAAAATGGAAATTGGAGATATCATCACAATGTTTTTGTCTTTATTTTATCTCCTTATACTCCTATGATTGAATAACCTAATATACATTTGAAAATGAAAATTAAAGTTTCTCAATAAAAAAAAATTGAAAAAGAGGAAAAGATTCAGAAAAAAAGGATCAAAACAGTTTTATCAAAATGACACTACTAGGAGAACAAACCAACCACTATTGAGCTTTACAATATATATTTATGATATATTCCATATGTTGGATTGAATTGATGAATCAAAATGTGGTAACTAGAGATCATGACAATAGTTAACAGGGACTAATGTTTAAAGTTCATAAGGATTTTATTTCATAACCTAATTCATTTATTTTGATAAAGCTTCATTTTCGTCACAAATGTCATAAGAGTCTTGATCATTTCCACACACACACACACACAGATATATATATATATATAGAAAAAATAGAGAAGACTACATGATTCGATCATCAATAATGTAATAAGAAACCTCAATATTTTTTAACCCATTTCTCTAGTAAGAAAAAATAAGTTTAAGCAATTCATCCTTTATTTATAAGCAATGCTTAACAATACATTTCATTCTTAAAATCAAAACTATCACAATCATATAGTATTTCTTGTAATTTTGGTTTGATATATTGTTGAGTATCACCAATACACCCATTCTTCTTTGATTTTAATAATTTTGACTTTGATTTAGAACAAAATGAAATTACTACAATAACAGAAGATTAATGTAATTCTAGCTAGAAATTTTGGCTTAGTATATTGATGATTATCACCAATATACATAATGCTTGTTTGATAAAGCTTTGCTGAAATATTGTCAACTAGTGGATCAAAATAATGTTTAGAGACTAAACTGAGTTTATCAATTTTTCATATGTATTAAAAGATGATAAAAAATGAAAAATTCACTTTTGTTTTTCTTTTCGTCAAAATAATACGTTTGACATCAATAAAATTTATAGATTTGCTTGTTGCTATATACACTTATTTGAGAATTTAACTTGAGCTTATGACGTAAATTAAATTAAGTCTTAGATTTAAGTTTCACTATCATATGTTCAAAGAGAAGAAAAAATGGAATTGATATAATTTTTAATGAACAGAAAAAAATGCTTGCTGTAATAAAGATTTTTTATTCAACGTGAGCACTAGAACTTACAGAGGTGCCTCTTTAAATAGAAAAAAATACAGTGAAACTAGTAAAACTACTTTGCACAAAAATCTCTAAAATTCAAAATTTAAACTGATATGATCTTTTTGCATCCTTCTTCAATATCAGTTTCTCATGCCAGATATATTGCATCTCGTTGGATAAGCATTTTTAGTTTGAACTAGTAATCCTTGGTTTCCTTTATCACTCAACACACTACAAGTATATGAACATGTGGCCTTATCTCTTTGAATGTGAAGATCTTCTTCCTTATCACTCCAAAATTGTAGGAACTCCTTGTAACTCCTTTTATCCTCACAAAGATTTGTATTGCCAGCCTGTAAAGTGCTGCCAATACAAAGTGCATATATCTTTTTCAAAAATAAATTCATCTTGTACATAAGATGTTGAAGATACAATTCGAATAAATAAGTTCTTCTCGTTTTCATTTGTTTGGACCTCTAGAGTACTAAATCGTCAAAATAATGTCAAAGAAAAAAAAAGGGTTTTCATTTTAAATTTTGCCTGTTTTCTATGTACAAAAATTCACATGTCAAACCATGTAAAATAATATATTTCAACATTCTCAAGTAAGGTCATTTGTCAATACTTATAACTCATATATACGTTATTATCTTGTATAGTTTTGGCAGGTTAAAATTATGTGCTTTTCGATCTATTTATGCACATGTTATCCCTTGTTTAATTTCAAGGGTTAAAATAATAAAGTCCATCAATAAAATAATTATTACAATAAATAGATATTTAAAGGCTTAAATAGATTCAACTAATTAATTAGTGAATTAAATAAGTTAAACGAATTAAATTTATATAAAAATATATAATCACATACAACAATTACACTTATAATAGAGAATGAAGCCCCAAGTAAATTGAAGATTATTATATTAGTGCATCAGAATAACTAAATTTATACTTGATTAAAAATTATATCCAACTACAATAAGCATAGTTATAAACAGAAATATAAGTCTAAAATAGATTAAAGAGTACTCGTACAATTAAAATAACTTAATTAATTAAATGGATTTCGGATCAATTTCCAAGTCAGTTTATCCATTTTTTTTATAATAATTATTTGCTATATCTTATTTGTAATTGTGATTTTGTCCTTATTTGGACTAGCCTTCCTTAAATTTTAGTTGAGCAGATTTTATTTTTTTTGGTCCATTTGTGTCTCAATTTTTTGGTCAGTTACTCAATTTAATATTTATTTTAACTTAGTTGCTAGATTCTTACTGTTAATTGTTATGGTTTCATTCTGATCTATAATATTTGGTTTTATCGTATTTGATCTTTCTAATTTTTTTGTTACTTTATATCATTTAATTAATACTTATAATATATATTTGCTATATCCTTATCATTATGTTGAGAACGAAATTCATATGTTAAAATTGTAGATATTGCGTTAAATTTTTATCAACTGAGATGTTACTATTATGTCGTATTGTAATGATAAAAAGTGTAAAACTTTTGTTTGTAATGTTTGTAACAATACTAATATTCATGTTTTAACATGAGTTTTAGATTAATATATATAATGCAACTTATTTGATATATATTCTTTTTATTTTATCGAATCAAATTGAAAAAAGTGGTTTAGTTTGGTTTGGTTTGAAGAGTGAAATTGTTAGGTTTCGTTTAATTTGTAAAAATTCTAAACCGTTTTACATGATTTGATTTGAAAATTTATCACAAATCGTTTAAATTGAACCCATTCACGGCTACTACATAAATTCAAGATTACTAGATAATATATGATATTAATTAAGATAGTTATATTTAATTTTTTTATATTCATTTCTTTGTTTTATTACAAAACTTGAAAAATTAGACTTGCCAACCAATCGTGACAAGACACAGGCCAACCAGCACGGTTGAACACTACGAGCGCAATATTGAATCAAAGTTTCTTCTCTCATCCATTATTGTTGTGCAATTTTGTCCATCGATGGATGACACTATTAGGAAGATAAACCAAACACTCTGGAACTTTAACATTGTAATATGTTCGATGTGTTGAATTAAATTGATGAAGATATATTACGTGTATCCCTTCTAAAATTATCAAATATGGCATATCAGACGACCATAGCTAATAGGGGATTAATTTTTTAAATTCATAAGGATTTAATTTCATAACATAATTCATCTACAATATATTAAAAGTGTAGATTGAGGAGAAACTTTTGATTACCAATTTACTCTTATATATTTAGTTAAATATCAATTCTACTCTTATATATTTTTAATATAGTAACATTTAATATAATTTAACTTCATATGTTTTTGGCGATTGGGTACTATTTTCGGCGAGTGACAGTGGCGGCGAAAGAGAAAGTAAGAAAGAAAATGATTTATGTTTTTTTTTAATTATTTATTTGAGATTTATCTGTACTTTTTAAAAATATTTGTTGCAATATATTCTTTATTTTTTTTATTTAAATGTAAGGGTATATTTATTATTTCACAGTTTTTATTGAGAAAATAGATGAAAATGATATTTTGTTCAATCAAATATACATTTAAGGGTGAGAATGTGAAAAAAGGGAAGGCATGTATGTTTTTCACAATAATAGTGAAATGTACGAACATTATATGTTAATTATCATACTATATAATATCAACTTTTGATCACACAGTGGGAAAATAATAAAAAAATAAATTTAGGATGTGAATCTTATGATTGTAGAAAGAAAATATTTGATCATTAAGTGTTGGGACTTGAATAAATCTATGACTTCATAGTCCTTTACATGAATTTCCACACATACACACACATCGATTTTGCATAGTATAAGTGGGAATTGATCATAGCAATATGATTTTAAAACACTTCATAGTTTTAGAACAGAAATTCCAATCATGATATCAAAGACAAGTTATCCAACCATGTTTATTTAAAAGCTTTGTTTAAGTTAAGTTATATTTTGTTTGAGGACAAACAATTACTCAAATTTGGAGATACTTGATTAGTGTATATCCGGACCGTTAAATTGGAGTATTCGTTAGTGATTTGGGTGGATTATAGCTTAATTTTGTTCTAATTTTGCTTGTTAGGTAAAACTCTGTGCAAAATGGTGGAATTAGAAGAAAGTAATAAGAAATGGGCGAAAAAGAAAGATATTCAAAGTTTTGGTACCCAATTGTAAATATATAATAGTTGATTCGGACCACAAAATGTTGATTGAAGATCACATAGGATTAATGAGATACAACTAGAAGTCAAATGAGTGCAGCACAAATATGGTCAAGCTATTTCCAGCCACACACGTTATATATGTTCCAAATTTTCAGAGGCAAATTGAGACCCATTTTTTGTATAGTATACGTTCGAATTGAAAAAAATTATATTTAAAGAATAATTGTAATCCTTTAAATTAGGTTTTTAAAAAGCTTTGAGTTGCCTCAATTGTATATTAATATAAAAAAATATGACAAAAATAGCGACGACTAATGAGAGACATAACCATGCGTGCAGGGCGAGTGTGTGAGACCTCATTTTGGTAATCTCGAGAAAAAAAAATTATACACTGCAAAGGCAATGAAATGTACCATGCAAATGCACAATACAAATTTTTGACAATTTCATTCTACGATCAAAATTCTGTTTAGATACTAATTTGGATGCAATCTTAATCTAATATTCGATGACTATAAGAATAGAACAAGAGCCACACATTAGGGAATCTCTTTTTAGTCTCTTAATATACATCCATGTTATAAAATTTATCGAGAACAAAAGGCAAATTCATAGCTTTTGATGGAGAAGATTAACCTAAAAAGAAATTGAAGGCCAATTTCATCAAGAACTCAAAAATTTCAAGCTTGAAATTGGAGATCAAGATATATTGAATATTCATGTTTTGGGTAATATTTATCCATTATTCTTCTTGTAATTTATATAAAATTATCTAGGATAAATCCTTGTTTGTATTGGATGATGATGAATGCTGTTTTTCTATTGCAAGTATATAATATCGAACAAATAATATAATGGAGATAATAGTTTTTATAGAGACTATTATTTGCTCCTAGTTTGTTATTTCCACTTCTATTTCACGAAAATGAATTATAGTTTGGTGATTGTTTTTCTAAGTTATACTAATTATTTAAATGTATCGTAATGCACACACAACCCGAATTAGGTTTTTAATATGAAGATATATTAGGGCATACAAATTTATTTATAGATTACTTTTAATTTTCTAATCAAGATTCTTAACTAAATATTGCGTTCAATCAAATTCTTCTAAAGTATTCAATTTACCTCTTTTGAGGTCAAATTGATTTTTTTTTTACTAAGTCAATTCCATATCTCTATGTAAATCAATATATACCTTAGTTAAGCACATTAAATTTCTAAAAATCCATGTAACGACTGCATTAACTAGAAAATACATCTCTACACTTTTTACTAGTCCTGAATTTTACTACATAGTCTAAACCTATAACTCACCTATCGACTCGTTATAAATTCACAAAATTATTGAATTATTAGCCAAGTAATTCAAGCATTAAACACTATAAATAAAATCAACACCTGAAAATGAGAACTAGAATTTAAAATTGCATTAAAGGATTGTAATAAACTATATTGTTCGCCCTAACAAAATGTTTAGCCACACATATTGAATGAAGAAAAACAAAGAATTATTATGGAATACATTACCGAGTTTTGAATGAAAATGTAGAAAGGTAGATGAATATTGCATCAAGATCCTCTTCTTGCCCAAATCAATGCTTCAAACCCGAGTCTTGACAACTTGATTTCTTGTTTTTCTACAATGTGTTTCTCTCTAATCCTCAAGTTTTGGAATCATTTTCTCAGATTCAAGTCTTTATATAGTTTGCAACTCATATAAGAGTCCCCATAAAAGAAAAAACTTGAAATATGGCAACGCGGCCTACGCTTGGCATACAAGCAAAATCAGCTATCGTGGGGCCAGTCGTGGGTTTGCAACTCGTTATATACTCGTAGCCCAATATCTACATCCTCCAACATTCCAACACTTCTATTGTGGTTCCAAACTTTTTAATTGACATTTTTTCATGCTTAATCTCATGAATTCATCCAATTGCAGCAATAACTTTTTCCAATTGATTAATTACAACACCGAATGATCTTCAAGAGCTCGAATAATTCTCCAATTAAGCTCAAAATCACACTTTTTGCATAAGCTATGCTCAACCTCAAACTTTTCCTACACATAAAATAAATCATAATTTTTCAAGAGGTGTATTCAATTGGGACTTTTGAAAACTTTGATAAACTTTTTTAAGTGATGACTTCCATTCTATGTATTTCGAGGATCTTTTATAGATTTGTATGAAATTAGTGGAAGTCTTTTGTAGACTTCTATGAACTTTCATTCTAAAATTTTTATAGACTTCTAAAAACTTTCATTTGAAATAGAATTCACGTAGATCTAGTACAATGATGTGAAATTCTCATATACGAGGTGTTGGTTTCCACAGTTCCCCTTTTTCTTCCCATATAATTAAAAGAATAAAAATTTAAGACCTTAATTAATTAAATAATAATCAAAATTATACATATATATGATAAACAATAAATTTAATATTCAATATTATAATTATAATATACTTTCAAAAACAAATAAAAATCAATATATTTAAATTTAATTATAATTTTTTATAATTTAATAAAAAATGAATATTTTTCAAAAAAAATAAGAATAAAATTTAATTTTTCATAGAAAATAGAGATAAACAATAACGGAGAGAGAAAGATAAATTGAAATAAAAATAATCAGTAGAAAAAAAAAATTTTAATCATGCATGTAATGTTCGTAAAAAGAAAAAGAAAGAAATATTGAAAAAAAAAACATAAATAGGCACATAAAATACACTTGTCAATTAACCCTTTTGCTTCTTTTTTTTTTTTTTTTTTTTTTAAATTCAAAACAAGCAGTTTAGTTAACTATTGTGTTTCTTGATTAATCTTGCATTTTCATTGCACCATTTGATTGATTAGCCACCATTTAGAAAATTAGTTGATTGTTGTAGTGCCAAAGACTCACAGTAAGTAAAATATTATATGATTAACACATGGATGATAGATGTTAGGAATAACATGTATGATGTGCGTAATCTATGTGATGACTGTGTGTTATAATGAGTTCTATTTATATTAATTTGGATTAGGAATATGATCGAATTGTATCTAAAAAAGACTTAAATTATCTTAAAAAAGAAATTTAAAAGTTTTTGGATTATTGATTGTCAAGAATAAATGAATGAATGTAACTAAATTATATAGTTGACAATTGAAATTGATAAAAAAAAGGGGGAGGGGTATTCATAAATCCAATGCAATCATTCATTCATTTATACAAAACAACGCATTGCATATTTCTTAGAATAATTAAACCAAAATCTCTTTTGTACTACAACTAATCGAATTTGGTATAAAACTAGTACACTTAAATTAGAATTTATTCATCGTGGGACAATAAACGTATCTTTTTGCATATTACTTGTTAACGATCCTGTACGTTTATGAATTCTTCTCGATCAAAAGGCATTTGTATATGAACTCATAGAGGAATTTTGAACTAAAATAGTTGCCCCTATTTGGTATCGATAAAAATTTATATTTTAATCTAAATCAAAGTTAAAAATAATTTTAACCACATATTTTATAGATCCCACAACTTTTCGATCACACAATTCATCAACTTCTGTCAAAATCTACTAAAAATCTAATTCTAATCCCCACCAAATAAATATATATCGTAACATGTTGCACCAAGATTAATAGAATATTTCTATATTATTTAATTTCAATTTTGAGCACATTTATGTTTAAGTGGCTCATTTTTTTTTATTTTTTTATTTTTATCTTAATTTCTCGTTCACCCGAAATTGACTTTGGGCAACTAACTAAACTATACTTGGAATTCAATTGCTCGATTGAGTTTTAGATTGATCGATTTTCTCGTTTTAGCTCGATACTATATTGAATTTTGTAGTTTTGTATTGTAAGGTTAACTTTTTAAACCCAAAACATTATTTAGAATCTGATTCTTAACAAGTGCTATAGATGATCCCAAGACAAGTGTTACAGAATGCCCACCAATTATTATAAAGCCTTTATTACAGAAAATGCTTTGAAGTTCATACTTCATGAGCATGCTTCGTCAATTCAATTATTCAAGAATTCCTTATTAACACCAGACTTGTTCTTGCCGCCTGGGACTGGAGGCAAACATTTGCACAGTGTGTTGATGCACTTCGGCGCACCAATTCCCTGACAACTTATGCTGCAATCCTGGTCACTCGTACAATGGAGAACAACCACACCTCCTCTTGCTTCAACATCAAGTAAAACACCTGCAACAAACAAATGAATTCTTAAACATAGAAATGAATTGGTATATGAACACACATACATGTGATCGTATCATACACATAAATATAGAAAAAGTAAGACGAACATGACTCAATCACCAAGAGCGCAAGGAGAAAGCTTAACATTTTCGAATACATGTTTCTAGTGATTATACTAAATTATAATGCTGACAGAAATCTCAACGATATTTATAGGCTAAGCATACAAATCCGTTTCTTTCAAACGGTAAAAATAATCATGAAAGATTGAGTAAGAAATTCATGTAATCTTTACTCGCTTTCCTTGATTTAGTCTAAGCTTACCAATTAAGCCATTCATTATGTGGGAAAAATTTATCAAAATCACAAAAAACTTTGTATGAATTTAGTGTAATTTTCGAAATCTCTACCCACATTAATTAGTTTGAGAAACCTTATTATGAAAATCTACAATTATGCATATTTTAGATTTCATAAATCAGATTAATGCAGCAATGTCTTATTAAAAGTAATAAATTACATGAGAAACAGCATATAGTGATCTTTTTAGATTTTGGCAATTTTGACTTTTAAAATAAAAGGAAATTATCACTATCACAAAAAAAAATAATAATAATAATAATAATAAAATAAATAAAAAATTAACGTAATTTTGTAATTTCAGATAGATTATAGATATATTGTTGACTGCCACCAATGCACCTATTCTTCTTGGATTTTGATAATTTTTACTTTTAGAACAAAATTAAAGTATGATTATCATAGGCTAGAGATATTGTTGATTATCACTGATGCTCCTAATTTTTTATTTTGATAATTTTGACCCTAAAAAATAAAATTATCACAACCATAGAAAATTCGTGTAATTTACTTGTAATTTGGCTATATATATTGTTGATTATGACCAATGTTTATTTGTTTGATAAAACTTTGCAGAAATCAACTTTTCAAATGGTTAAACCTCAATTTTAAATACATTTCATGGGATCCACATCTTTTATCAATGTTGCAACACATATTTCCTCAACTTTTATCAAAAGTTCCGTCAAAGAACTTTATAGTCTTCTTTAAGTTTGGGAACCTAAATTTAAGTATAAAGTAGTTGATACGGACCACAAATGATGATTGAAGGTTACATAGAATCAATGAGATGCAATTGGAAGTCAAAGGGGTGAAGCATTGAAATATAATAAAAATATTTTCAGTAATCAATTTCCATCCGTAAAAATTATACTTTAGATATTCAGCCACAAATTTAGATCCATTTTTCGCATGGTAGACATTTGAATTGAAAAAAAAAAATTTCATTTATAGAATAATTGAGCCTTTTGAGTTAGATTTTCAAAGCAATTTGAATTGCCTCATTTGTATGTCGGATGAAAAGAATATGACAAACATACTGACGACTGCTGAGAGACAACCACACGTGAGGGAGTGAGTGCGCGAGACCTTATTTTGGCAATCCCGAGAGAAAATTCTTTCTACAATGCAAAGGCAATGAAATGTACCCTGAGCATGCACGGTACAAATTTTGACCAGATGGATAATTTCATTCTACATCAAAATTCTGTTTGAAAATCAATTTGGATGCGAACTTGACCTAAATTTGATGACTATAAGTATCAAACAATGGCTATACATTTGAAGATCTCTCTCAAGCCTTCTTAATACCCATTCATATCATAAAATTCATCAAGAACAAGAGGCGAATTCACATTTTTTGGTAGAGAAAATTAACCTAGAAAGGAATTGAAAATCAATTACATCAAGAGCTTGAAAATTTTGAGTTTAGAATTGAAGATTAAGATTTATTGCATATTCGTTCATGTTTTGGGTATATCTATTCATTAGTTGTCTTGTAATTTATATAAAATCATTTTAGGGTAAATCCTTATTTGTATTGGATGATAAGAATAATGCGTTTTTCCTACTACAAGTGTATGATATCAAACAAATAATATAATGGACCTTTGAGTCCATATAATAGGTCCAATAGAGACTATTATTTGTTCCCATTTTGCTATTTCCACTTCTATTTGATGAAAACGAGTTATAGTTTAGTGATTGTTGTTTTACGTTATACTGATAAGTACAATTTGCGTACTTATTTAGGCAATATTATTAAACTTTTATGTCATCAAATTATTAATTTCTATCTTTGTGTTTTTAGTAATGAACTCGTTTGAAGTAATTGGAGAGGAAGAAGGACTAAAGTGCACTATTTTAAAAGAAAGGAGGGCCTGAAGAAAATAATACATTAAATTGGCCTTTCGTTTCAATTTTTATGTAGAATCAAAGTCTAACCTGGAGTCCATAGTCCAAATTGAAGAATACAAAAGGTGACTGTTGGAGCAATATAAAAAGATAAATTGGCGGCTGTAATTGGGGAGATATTCCACACGCATTAGAGAAAATGAGGAGTGAGAGACTAACTTAGAGAGAAACTCGTGACTGGCGGCTGAGAAAATAATAAAAAATTGCAACCTTCGGGAAATCAGAAATGCTAAAGAGAGCGGGAGCGGGGGCGGGGGCGCGGGGAAGGGCCGAGGTCTCTGTAGCAAATCTCTGGGGAAATTATCATATATATTACATTGAAAAAGGTAGAAAACGAAGGAGGGGGGCTGCCGGCTCCCGGTATATATTATATATACATACATAGGCGAACAATTAGAGGGGAGAAGCGAATTAGTATAAATATATGTGGGAAATTTACAAAAATATCATGGAAAATGAAAGTTCCAAAAAATTTGTCATTTTTACTCTATGTGAGCAAAAATGTCACTTTTTCCCCCCTCATGTCCTCCTCGGGGGGAGGAGCTAAGGAACAGTCCCTTATTCAATTCAATCGGACCTACTTACCTTGCTTGTAGACCAGCAGCGGAGCTAACTTTGCTACCAAGACGATTTCTTTATGCCCATCAAATGACCTCGAGATGCTTAATGACACATTTTTAGCAGCATTTAATGCTTGATTTGAAGGAAAAATATTGATTTGATTTGATGATTTTACTTCTATATACAAAATATGGATAAATGTGTATTTTATTAATTAATATGAATTTTTGTTAATAAAAAATGGTAAAAGAAATTTAAAAATGAAACATAAACTACAAACCCTAACTTTTCTCCATCTTCTTCATTTTCATTGATCAAGAAAACATTTCTGCTACATTCTTCATCCGTTTTGAGAGGTCGGCAAATGCAAATTATTTATATTTTACTTTTATAGCTTTTTGTTTTGTAAATGTTAAATACAATATGAGCATATTTATTTGAAATTTTTGAAACTATCATGCATTGATTTGTTTGATTTTGGAGTCCTTCGAAAAATGTCATTATCACTATTAATGTTTTGAATAATTTCTTTCATTCAAACTAAACACTGTCTTCATTAAATGTCTCTTTAATGTTAAGGCCAATCTGACATTTTCATTTTGTGATATGGTAGCTCAATAGTAATGACCACACTTAGTGTACTGTGCTGAAGAAGCCTGAGTTCCACCTACTGTCATCTGCTTCTCGACATTTTCGACAGTACAATTGTCAAATTTGACATTTACAAATCGTCGGGTTAGACATTTGAAATGTCGAACCTCTAATCCAACATTTACAAACTGTTACGATATATAGTTTTACTGTCAATTTGGACACTTCAAAATGATGGAAACCCTTGATTTGACCTTTTGATATTGTACGGATTTGCTTATTATGCAGTGCCACTTTCATGCTATTAAATGCCAACATATTGATTCTAAATTCTTACCGTTGCAATCACAACATTTCAGGTATGAGTAATTATTGAAGATTCATCGTGTTGCATGGGGAAAAGTTTGTTCCTACGGATGACGAATGGAAGTGGAGAGGGAAAAAGCTACTTGCATTCTGGTGCCGAAAATATTACCGTAGTCGAACTTTTGTTAAGATTGAAGAACAAACTTGGTATTCTTGATCCCTGCACTCAAATTGAATTGAAGTTCAAAGTCCCTAACTTGAATATACCTTCAGTCGAAATACGAGACGATGAAGACTTAAATTGATGGTAAAAGTGATTGTCAAATATAATCCCGAAAATATTCCCCCTATGCAGTGTACAATCTGAACTTATGTTATTAATTTGTTGGTATTATCATATGCCAATAAAAAAATTGGTCATCATGTTTTGCAAGCAAAGTACTGATCCATTAGCGCAAACGGGATGGGTACATTATTTTCATTATAAACTTAGCCGATCATTATGGTTCCATTAGCTTCGACTGACAGTTTGTTGTAATGAAAAATTGATTTTCATGAGACGACAATTCACAAGCAAAACACCAACATCATGTCTTGATAGTTCATATATCGTTCTCGACAGATGATCTATGTAATTCTCGACAATTGGGAACAATAACGGCTTCCAAAATATACTACTGCGGTTACCCATTATGGAATGTAAAATATAGCAGTTTTCTAAAATAAAAATTCGATCAATAATTACAACACTAAATTCTCAAACAAATAGACCAGCTCACATGATAAGCTCGTTGAAAGAACATTAACATTAAGATGCTTCTAAGCGTACTCTGCAGCTAACCGACCTCCATGGCCATCATATATCGCAAAATGTGCACATCTAAAAATCCAGAAACAAATCAAAATTTGAAAAACAAAAGCACGTACAGGCAATTAGAAGCCCATGAATATTTCAATATCTTAAGAAACTCACAGAAAAGCTAAAATCAATTATCTAAAAAGTTAAAATATCACACATGAACAAAAACCCAATTTGGACTCACCCTTTTTGCCTTTTCCTTTTGATTTTGTAGATTTAAAGAAAGTTGGAGGGCTAGACAAACAATATTCACTTTTCCTTTACTTGGAGTAGGTGGCTGGCCGAAGATGCGAGTGAGATACTATCACACAGATGGCGGACTTGGCACAGCGACAACACGGTTAGGGTTGAAAAAAAGGGCCGGCACGTTTTGATTTGTGAAAGAGTGAAGAAAAAAGAAGAAGAAGAAAAGCAGTCTAACTATCAAAGGGCTTGACCATCGTTGTCGCCGGTCCAGATGGAGTAGAGAGACGAGAAGCTAGAGGAGGGACGAGCTAGAGTCGGTCGGGAGAGGAAATGAAAATCTCCATCAATTTTTTCATTAACTAGAAGATAGTTTGTCTACAGTTGAATAGTGAGATGAGAAATGTGATGTTTTAAAAATTTATATACTATTTTTTATTTAGTCAAATCTATATTTAATGAAGGACATGAAGAGTATTTGAATTATTTAGAGTGGCAGTAATGTCAAAAATTGACAATCTTGTAAATATTTTAAAAAGTGACATTTTGCTAAATGAAAAGCCAAAAGTTGACATCTGGTGTAATTTCCACAATAATATTATATATAGCACGTAGCAACATTGGAGAAAAGGGTAATTAGGAAGTCAAATACATTTAAGTATAATTATATTACCACTACATATTTTACTAAGTGCACCACAATTTTCTTATTTACTAAAATATCCTTAAGTAAAATTACATAATTAGAATTTTAATATACTTTTAAAATAAATAAATTATTGTTACATCACAAATATAAAGCCTAATTTCGTTCTTTCATTTTCCTCAGCATCTCATTGTTCATAGTTTTTCTTACGGATTTTGCCTTTTTCCACGACGACAAGATAATCTTTTCCCTCACGGTAAATGAATTTATTTTTCAAGTTTGAAAATTAAAAATATAATTTTTTTTTTGTTTAAGTTAAGCAGATTTGTTATGAATCTAAAACAAATATGTAAGATTACGATTTTGAATTGTTAAATGGGTTTATTAATTTACGCGTATATATACTCACCATAATTTCATGAATTGCGTGCGTTCATCATGTGAGACATACACATGCTGCACCACTCATCACCATGAATTGCAAATTTGCATGTATATAGATAATCCGTAAATGAATTTGTGTATATGTAGGTGCTTCAGTTTTCATGGATTTTTGTCTATGAGGAATATGAATTTTCGAAAGTTGTTCTTAATCAACAAGAAGTTTGTATCGTTATTTTGTATTTTTTACAGGATCGTAATAAATTTAATTTTTTTTTATAACTTATCATAATTCAATTTATTTGTCCTAAATGTTAGGAAAATGATGACAACTTCAATATATATAATTATATACAATACTTTACTACTGACTAAGTATGAATAAATCAAATATTAAATTTATGTCTATTAATTCAATTCTGAAACATGTCTAGTTTATCAAAAATATGTCATAAATGCTTCCTCAAGTTGGGTTTTAAATGTGTCCGATGAATTATTAAAACCTCTTTATCCATGAAATTATAAGGTTGTTGTCGATAAAATATCTTAATTTCCACTTAAAAGTGTTTCTAAAATAGACTTCCAAGATTAAGAAATGAAATTGCGGATACATTAAAAATTCATATTTCAAATAAAAATGGTAATACAAACAAATTATTGACAACTTCAAAAAATCCTTTCGAACATATTAATTATTTGTGACAAACATTGAATTTATTATGGCATGGTGTTCTTCACTGATCTTCTGTTTTCAATTGCTATGAAATAAATGATGGAAAATGTTGAAAAAATGAGAATTAATATTGTTGATAAGTACACCACAATATTATATTATGTTCCTTTTCAATTTTCAATTTTCAATTTTTATTGAATTAGGAGTATAATTGTAAATTAATTATGGTGTATTTATTAAAAATATATTTTAATTGTGATGTACTTATAATGTGGTATAGTAATTAAAATTTTTAGTGGTAATATAATTAGCCATACATTAAACACAGCAATTAGGAACATATACATCTACTTGTACTCGACTGGGAATTGGAGAATAATAGATACGCATAAATACCGGCTGCCAGTTGGAATTAGGACGACAGAACACAATTAGTGGCCAACTATTGGGAAAAATACGGTAGCTTTAATTTGGATATTAATCACGTTCCATCAAATTTCGGTGATTTCGTTCCACTTTTATGTATTTAATTCCAACATTATGTTAGGGTAATCCCTCTCATGTATTAGATGAAGATGAAACCCTTTATTATTTATTTTTAATTCAAGACAAATGGCTTAATTGAATTCTTGCAAATTCTTGATAATCTTTCATGTTTAATTTTATTATTTGATTGCTTGTTTACCAATTAAATAAATGCTTGCTTGTTGTAGTACTGAGAGGTTCACAATAGGTTTAGAACACTGCTTCATTAACATATGTGCAATAAATTTTAGGAATAAGATTTATCACGTGTGTAATTTTTGAGATAAATTTGAAATTGAACGCGTTCTATTCATTTGAATTCGAACTAGGAATAGATTCGAATCGTGAATATGATAGATTTAATTTGTCTTGAAAAAAAATTAAATACAATAGAATTATTGATTATCAAGAATAATGAACGAAACTAGTTACGTAGTCAATAATTAGAATAAATAATAATAAGTGGATTTGTAATCCAATACACTATTTCCATATACATATTAAATTCACAATTTTACAAGCTTTCGTAAATTAAGTTAGATTAATTAAAAATCACAAATCACTTTTATTTGTTTACTTTGAATCTAATTAAGGACTAATACACTCAATTACATTTTATTTTTCGTAGGACGATACTCTCAATTCACTAAATTTATTACTTGTCAATGATTCCGTACGCTTGCAGGTTTCGCACGAACAAATACTAACCGTTTGAATGTATCATAATGTACACAAAGATCGAGTATATTTTTATTAATATGAAGGAGATATTAGGGTACACAATTTCATTTATCAATCACCTTTAATATTATAATCAAGATTCTTAAGTAAATGTCATGTTCGGTTGAATTCTTTTAATGTAGTAAATTTACCACTCTCAAGTTCAAAGTGATTCTTTTTATTCAATTCAGTTTTATATATCTATGTGAATAAGGATATATATCTTAGTTAAATGCATTAAATTTATAAGAATATATGTAACGATCACATTCAGGAAAAAATGTATCTCTATGCCTTTATACTTGTCCCCAAATTTTACTATTTGGTCTAAACCTATAACGTATCTATCAACTCGCTATAAATTCACAAAATCATTGAATTATTGGCAAAGTAATTCAAACATTAAACAATATAAATAAAATCAACACATATGAAATTGAAAACTTAAATCTTAAAAATTGAATTAAAGTGTCTCAATAAACTCTATTATTTGTCCTAACAAAAAGTTTAGCCACTCATTTTCAACGAAGAAAAATAAAGAATTATTATGGAATACATCACCAGGTTTTGACTGAAGATGTAGAAAAGCAGATGAATCTTATACTGAGATCTTCTTCTTCCCCGAATCAATGCTTCAAACACTACTCTTGATAGCTTGATTTATTGCTTCTTCTTCTTCTTTTTCTTCTTATTTTATTTTATTTATTTTTTTTTTTTTTCAATGTGTTTGTATCTAATTCTTGAGTTGTGGAACCCGTTTCTCATCTAATTCAAATCTTTATATGGTATTACACCTCATATAAGAGTCCACATAAAATATAAACTCGAAAATAACAACAGAAAATAAAAATATTAAAATTAAAAATCACAAAAAATAACGTAACGGACCGACAGCAACGCGGCCTACCCATGGCATACAGGTCACCGTGGGCAGATTTCTACTATTTGCAGTTTAGTCCTCCAACTTTCCAACACTTCTATTTTGTGCTTATTATCATGAATTCATCCAATTACTACAGTAACTTCTTCCAATTGATTGATTGCAAACCTGAATGATCTTCAGGACCTCGAATTTATCTCTAGTTAAACTCAAAATCAGTACATTTGCACACTTTTGCATTCAACTACGCTCAACCTTGAACATTTCTTACAAATCACATAATTTTACTTAATTAGGTAGAAATTCACTAAAATAAATCAAAATTTATCAAGATTACAATCATAAATAAGCGTGTCAATATACTTATCAATCAATCCTTTTGCTTATTTATTTTAATTCAAAATAAGTAGTTTAGTTAACTCTTGCATTTCTTAATTAATCTTGTATTCTCATTTAATTAATTAACCGTCATTCAGATAATTAGTTGCTTGCTATAGTGCTAAAAGACTTACAATAAGTAGAACATTGTATGATTTGCATATGCACAATAGATATTAGGAATAATATATATAACTGTGCAATCTTTGTGGAATACATTCTATTCATATGAATTTAAATTAGGAATATAATCGGATCGTGTCTAGAATAGGCTTGATTTATCTTTAAAAAGAACGTTAAATTCCATAGGATTTTTGATTGTCATGAATGAATGAATGAAATTAAATTACATAGTTGAGAATTGAAATAGATAACAGTATGTGGATTTGTAAATTCAATACAATCATATTCATTCCTCTATACAATCAACGCATTTACATATTTTTTAGAATAATTTCACCAAAATCTCTTTTGTATTACTACTATTCGAATTTTATAGAAAACTAATACACTAATATTAGAATTTATTCTTTGTGGGACAACGCTCGTAGCTCATCATGTATTACTTGTCAAAGATCACGTACGCTTATGAATCTTGCTCGATTAGAAGGCATGTATGTCTAAATTCATAGAGAACTTTTGAACTAAGAGTATGTTTCATTGGAATGAATAATATCACCTAGAAAAGAAAATCTTTTCCTTGCTTTGAGGAAAACAAAACCACCTCATCCAAAAGAAAATATTTTCCTTAAAAATCAAGGAAAATTAGGCATATTTTCAAAAGTTGGAAAATACTTTTAATGGAAAAAAAATAACAATCAAACACCGAAAGTAGAAATTTGGGTAAAAAACTGATATTTTCCATGGAAAATATATTTAATCAAACACATCTTAAAATAGTTTCTATATTATGCGGTAACAAGTTGCGTCAGGATTGATAGAATATTCTAGCATTATTTAATTTCAATTTTGAGCACTTTTATGTTTTAAGTGGCTCATTTTTTCATATTAATTTCTCATTTTTTATATAAAATTTCTTCCATATTTTGGACCTTAACCCCATGGAACAATATGTTACTACTAAAACACACAAGTTTTATCCGGAATGATTGGGCGTAAAGTTTCTGTAGGTGGATTTTAAAGTTCGCCTTCTTAATAATTGATCAAAGTTGGTCAAAATAAACTTCTACTAACCCATTTTCAACATGATTTACACTTAGCGTACTCTTACGAAATGGTGACTCTTATAGAACACAAATTTTGGAATTCAATTGCTCAATTGAGTTTTAGACAGATCGATTTTCTCATTTGAGTTCATTGCATTTTGATACTATATTGAATTTTGTAGTTTCGTATTATAGGGTTAACTTTTCAACCAAAACCTCTAATTTCGAATCTGATTCTTAACAAGTGCTATAGGATGATCCTAAAACAAGTGTTACATAATGCCCGCCTAACAAATTGTGAAAATCATGAAAGGAAAGAGGTGTAAGAGGCTTGGTGAAGATGTCGACTATCCGAGAAGTTTTCGTTGGAAACAAGTAATTAACTCAATAAATAACAACATGAAAATTGGTTCTACTTTGTCTTTAATTATTATCCAAAAAATTAAATTTCTTTTTCAAACCACTGATTTATTATATATTTATTTTTTTAGTATATTAATTGGCTCGATCTTAAATTTTTACACGTTATATTCTCTACACCTTTAGTTAACAATCTTTTGTTGAAGTTAACTGAAAAATGAAAACAAAAGTAAAAATAACCCTCGGTAGTACTGATTTATTACATTATCAGAAGGCCTTTATTACAGAAAATGCTCTGAAGTTCATACTTCATAAGCATGCTTTTTAATTCAATTATTCAAGAATTCTTTGTTGGAAAAAATGAGTAAATAGCTCACTTTGGCAATATTTTCGGTGGGATTCGTTGATCCAATTTGGAATATCAAAGTTAATCCGTGTTCTACTCTATGAGAGTATCAAATTCATATATTTACTTGTAAAAAATGAAGCTTGAATGAATGAAAAATTGGAGCTCAAAGATGACTATTGAAAGATTGTTTAAGTGGGAAAATTGCATTAGTCCCACATAGGAAAAATATGAAAGCAAGAACCACTTTAAATATGGTTGCACATTGAAAATGTGTAATCATGTGTAGCATAGAGGTTCTCTCCACGTGTGTGCTCAGGGTGTGCAAATAACGAACCGAAATTGCCTTCGGACCTTGAACTTGTGTGTGAACACGACCTGGGTACACGAATTTTGGACTGAACGGAGCAAAAATTAGCTCGTTTGAAGTGTCCACGTTTTACAATTTTTTGCTTTCTTCAACTAATCTTTGAGTTATCGAAAACTACTAAAACTCTAGCAGAAACTGAAGTGGCTCCAATGTTTATTGCCAGAGTTAACGGTAGGGCTGGACAAAACTCCCGAACCAAACCGACCGAACCCGAATCGAACTAAACCGAACCCAATGGTTCTTCTTAGATTAAATACCCGAATTGGTATCTGAATCAAGAACCGACGAGTACGGTTCGGTTCTAAACCAAGAACCGAAAAACTGAATAAGAACCGAATTTTCCTTATTTTTTTATTTTTTTTTTATATTGAATAAATCAAATTATTTTAATTTTTTCTAAATCTAATTTTTTGGCCCAATTAATTGTTTCATTTTTAATTTTTTTTTAACCCAACATCAAGCATTCAAGCCCATTTTATTCTTCCATTTTTAGCCCACCTCTAAATCTCTAATGTCTAACCCACTAAATCCAAGTATCCAACCCTAAATAAACTACATAGTACACTACATATGGTCCTACATCTTTTTTAGTACTAGTATCTACTTTTTGGTATATGTATACATTGGTAAATTAATGTTATTGGACAACTTGTTATTTATATATTTTTTAATGGGACTTCGTTAATTTGTAAAAGCTATAATTCAACATGTTATTAGTTGTATTTATGTGGTGTTGTAAATGTTAAAAAATGTAATTATGGTACTAAACCGAACAGAACCGAACCGAACCGAACCCGAACGATTTCATAATTATATTTGGACCTGACGATTCCAATTACTAAGTACCCAAAAATTTCGGGTCCAATTCGGTTCTTAAGGGAACCGAACCGAACTGAACCATCTCCAACCCTAATTAATGGCAGATGACAGATTTATTTTATATATTAAATTTGATAATTCTTTCGGCAATTCCAGCATACTCGAAAATATAGGAGATAAAAGAAATTGTGTCTACACACACAAATATAGTCTGCATACTGCATAGTTTTTCTCTCTGTATATGTAATCTCAGTTTTTGTCCAAAGTCGTGGGTTGATATTGTTCAGAAGCTAAATCAGTTCGCCGGAGTAGTTTTTGCGATGCTCAGATTCTACGGATATTACCGTTGTATTCTAGGAAACAGACGCTCGGATTAGACCTTAATCATTTACGGTGAGGAGACAGATTTGTTTTAAGAAAATGTGTTTGCACAGGCCTTGGGTTGAAGATTTATTTATTTTCTACAATTCACATATTTATTTATTTAGCTATTTACATATTTACAGTTTAATCTTATGTTTCGTAGATTTTTCAGTTTATTTTGTTATATGTGCTTCATATAATTTTACATTTTATTATCTGTATGTCGAAAAAAAATCTGAAGAAAATTAATTAATTTAATAACATTCGATTTGGTACTTGTCCAACCGGTATTTATTTAGCTAATATATGCAAATACGATATTTCAACATTTTGGTGTATGTAAATGCATATCCGATATGTTAGTTGCATATACGGTATCTAGCAAATATGTGTAAATCACTCACTGTATATGAAATGGAATAAAAACAGTTTATGAAAATTTTGTACAACTACGGTGAGCTTTCTGCAAATACGGTAAGCTGCATATACGGTAAGGTGCAAATACGGTAAGCTGCATATACGGTAAGCGGCATATACGGTATGGTTAAAATTGATATCTAAACTACACATACGGTATGTGATAATCCGGTTTCATTACCACCTCTATATTTCCAACAAACTTAAAACAGATTCATAAAGAAAAAAATTAGTTTCTTATACTATTAATTTATGGAGACTAATTTTTTTGTTTGATTTTCAAAAATGGCAACCGAATCGACCAACATGGATGTGACCCAAACTGTGCTACTGAAAATTAGGCTATGGGCTCAGTTGTGGCTCAAGGGCCAAGCTCTATTGTGGTTCGGACTGTGGCTAAATTGTCAAGTCATGTTGTGAGTCAAACTGTGACTCCAACAACTGGCCATACCATTAATGTTTCGGTTAATCATGGAAAAAAATTGAAAAAATTCAATGGCTTGAATTTCAAAAGGTAACAGCAGAAAATGCTATTTTATCTGACCACTTTGAATCTTGCAAGATTTTTGACTAAGACTACTCCAAAACTCAATGAGGGTAAGAGAGATGTTTAAACAATCAATGCACTTGATGCTTAGAACCATTCGAATTTTTTGTGCCGAAACTATATTATGAACTGTTTAGCAGACACGATGTACAATGTGTATAGCAATATGAAAATTGCTAAAGAGTTGTGGGAGCCATTGGACCGAAAATATAAAATTGAGGATGTAGGAGCCAAAAAGTTCATTGTTGACAGATTCTTAGATTATAAAATGGTGGACTCCAAAACAGTTATCAGTTAAGTGCAAGAACTCCAAGTGATTTTTCACGAAATTCATGCCGAAGGGATGATCTTGAGTGAAGCTTTTCAAGTGGTTGCAATTATTGAGAAATTGCCCCCCGCATGGAAATATTTCAAGAATTATTTGAAGCACAAATGAAAGGAAATGAACGTCAAAGAACTAATTGTTAGATTTCGAATTGAAGAAGACAACAAGAGTTTTGAAAAGAAATGGTTCAATCCTGGTATGGCTAAAGCCAATGTTGTGGAGCTTGGTCAACGTAGTAAGAACTACAAAAACAAGTTTGGGCCAAACGGTGGTAAAAGGACCAAGCAAGGATTGAAAGATCAAATTTCTAAGAATAAATTTTAAGGAAAATGCTTCAATTTTGACAAAGTGGGCCACAAGTTTTCGTAGTGCAGATTGCTAAAGAAGAAAAAAGAAGCAAGTATAGTTCACTACATGGCACAAGATGTGTCATTTCTGAAGTGAACATGGTGGGTTCAAACCCTAAGGAATGGTGTATTAACACCGGTACTACGAGGCACGTGTACTCTGATAAGGAGCTATTTGATGCGTTTGAAGCAATTGAGAATAGGGATAAATTGTTCATGGGAAATTCAGCAACTTCTGAAATCAAGGGACAAGGAAAGGTGGTTCTGAAAATGACCTCAGGAAAAGAGCCGACTCTCAACAATGTGCTATATGTGCTAGAAATTCGCAAGAACCTAGTGTTCAGGTCGTCTTTGAATAAGCATTGCTTTCGCATTTTATTTGAGTCAGACAAGATTATTTTGTCAAAAATTGGAATGTTTGTCCGGAAATAATATGTTTCCGACGGTATGTTTAAACTCAATGTAATGGTTGTTAAACCAAAAATAAATAAAGCAAACTCTTCTGCTTATTTGTTTGAGTCTTCCAATTTGTGGCATGGTAAACTAGGACATATTAACTATGATACTTTACTAAAACTAGTTTACTTGAATTGCATACCCGAGTTCCACATTAATTCAAAACATAAGTGTGAAACTTATGCTGAGATAAGATTGACAAGGTCGTCGTTTAAATCAATTGAAGGGAACACAGAACCACTTGATTTAATTCACAATGACGTATATGACTTGAAACTTATACAAACAAAATGTGGCAACAAGTATTTCATTACTTTGTCGATAATAGTACCAAATACTGTTATGTGTATTTACTAAAAAGTAAAGATGAAGTTATAGAGAAATTTGTTCTCTATAAGAATGAAGTTGAAACTCAACTTAATAGGAAAATTAAGGTGTTAAGAAGCGATTGAGATGGTGAGTATGAATCATCAATTGTGGAATTCTGTGCACAACACGGAATCATACATGAAACTGTCGTACCTTATTCACTGTAACAAAACGGTGTTTCTGAACGGAAAAATCGTACTTTAAAAAAATGATGAATGCTTGTAAGTTTTGGGTTTCCTCAAAATATGTGGGGGGAAGCTGTGTTATCAGCAAATTACCTTTTAAATAAGGTGCCCCGAAAGAAAATGGAAAATACCCCTTATGAGTTATGGAAAGGAAGAAAGTCTTCCTATAAATACTTACGAATGTGGGGGTCTCTTACTAGAGTGGCCGTTCCAACACCAAAGAAGGTAAGGATAGGGCCAAAAATAGTAGATTGCATCTTCATTGGCTATGCACATAATAGTACTACTTATCGATTTCTTGTGTACGATTCTAAAATCCCAGACATACATAAAAACACGATATTAGAATCAATAAATATTTCATTCTTTGAACAGGTATTTCTATACAAGTCCAAACAGGAAGCAAACTCCTCTAAACGAACATATGAGATTATAACTGAATATAGTCATGACGACGAACTAGAAGAGGAGACTGAGGTTAGACATAGCAAACAAGTAATGGCAGAAAATCGTATGGTCCTGATTTTCTGACTTATATGTTAGAAAGTGAAACTCAAAGTTATTAAGAGGCTGTGAATTCCTCGGAAGGACCTCAATGGAAGGAGGCCATTAAAAGTCAAATAGATTCCATACTACAAAATCATACATGGGAGCTAGTGGATCTTCCTCCAGAAAGCAAACTACTAGGCTATAAATGGATTATCAAAAGGAAAATGAGAACAAATGGAACTATCGAAAAGTACAAGGCCGAATTAGTAATAAAATGTTACAAACAAAAAGAATGCTTTGATTACTCTGATACGTATTCTCCAGTGAAGAGAATAACATCTATTAGGTTGATACTTGCGATTGCCGCTTTGAAAATCTTGAAGTACATCAAATGGGTGTGAAAACTACCTTTTTAAATGGAGATTTAGAAGAAGAAATCTATATGAAACAATCCGAGCGGTTTTCGTCACCAGGGCAGGAAAAGGAAGTTTGTAAGTTTGTAAAATCACTATATGGCTTGAAATAAGCACACAAACAATGTCATGAAAATTTTGATAATATCATGATAGAGAGTGGATTTAAAATCAATGAGTGTGACAAATGTGTTTACTTCAAAGATACTAAAGATGGTTATGTTATTTTATATCTTTACGATGACGACATGCTTATTGTTGGTAGTGATAATAAGATGATTGAATCCACTAAAAATATGTTGAATTCGAGATTTAACATGAAAGATATGGGTTTAGCTGATGTTATACTTGGAGCCAAAATCTCAAGAATATCAGATGGGTTGGTTCTAAGTCAGTCACATTATGTAGACAAAATTTTGAAAAAGTTCAATAAGAATGATACTGACTTAGCTAGAACACCGATAGATACAAGTTAACATCTATCTAAAAACAAATATGAAAGTGTCTCTCAAGTAAAATACCCGAGAGTTATTGGAAGTCTAATGTACTTAATGAGTTGTACAAGACCAGACATAGCCTACGCAGTCAGTAAATTGAGTAGATATACGAGTAATCCAGGAGCTGATCACTTGAAAGGAACAGTAAGAGTACTAAGGTACTAAAGATGTACTCGTGACTATGGACTACATTATACCAAATATCCAACGGTCGTTGAAGGATACAGTGATGTTAATTGGATATCTAATATAAAAGACTCAAAGTCCACCAGTAGATTTGTGTTCACATTAAGAGGTGCTGCCATATCGTGAAAATCCTCTAAGCAAACAATTATAGCCATATCTATAATGAAATCTGAGTTTATAGCTCTAGATAAATATGGTGAAGAGGTCGAATGATTGCGCAATTTCTTAGAGGATATTCCAAGATGATCAAAGCCTGTGACAGCGATTTACATATATTATGGCAGTCAATCAGCAATAGGAAGGGTACGGAGTAACATGTATAATGGTAAGTCTAGACATATACGTCGTAGACACAATACCATAAGACAACTACTCTCAATCGGAGTGATCACTATTGACTATGTAAGGTCAAAAGATAACATTGTGGACCCGCTAACCCAAAGGTTAAATAGAAAGTTAGTTCGAAAATCATCGATGAATGAGACTTAAGCCTTTGAATGAATAACCTAATTGTAAAGGCTTAATAAAAGCACTGTGGGGGTGTTTCCTCCTGTCCATTCCTATGATGTAACAGTGATGCCCATAAGGATGAAGGATAAGTAATAGGATTTTAATGATTCTTATGCATCAGAGTTCGAGCCAAGTAATGCGGGTTACTTGTAATAAGAAATCACTTTTATGAGAAAGAAGTGGGGCTACTTCTAAGAGAATTGTGTGGGGCTCAGTTTTTAAGAACTCTCACAAAAACAGTCATATGTTCATGGCCAAAACGAACATAATAATGAGAACTGAATTGTGTTAGGAAGAATCTTGTGTGGAGTATATCATCGTTTACATAAATGACAGAACAGTTCAAGGACAACACGTCTACTGATTAGCTAGAAAAGTAAATACGCTTTCATAAGAGAAGGTTCAAAGGGTAATACCTACCTATCATATGCAGGCTTCAACCGTTGAACTTTATAATCACGTCTTGTATCTCATGGTCTCGTGTCTCTTCCAATTTTCATTTATTTGGGGGATTGTTGGAAAAAATGAGTAAATAGTTCACTTTTGGCAATATTTTTGGTGGGACCCGTTGGTCCAATTTGGAAGATCAAAGTTGATCCGTGTTCTCCTCTGTGAGAGCATCAAAATCATATATTTACTTTCCAAAAATGAAGTTCGGTTGAATGAGAAATTGGACCTCAAAGATAACCATTGAAAGATGGTTTAAGCGAGAAATTGCATTAGTCCCACATAGGAAAAATATGAAAGCAAGAACCACTTTAAATATGGTTGTACATTGGAATGGTGTAATTATGTATAGCATAGAGACTCTCTTCATGTGCGCGCACAGGGGGTGCAAATCATGGACCGAAATTTCCTTCGGACCTTGAACTTGTGTGCGAGCGCGACCTGCGTATATGAATGTTGGACCGACTGGAGCAAAAATTGGCCCGTTGGAGTGTCTACGTTTTGCAATTTTTTGCTTTCTCCAACTGATCTTTGAATTTTCGAAAATTGTCAAAACTCCGGCAGAAATTGAAGTGACTCCAATGTTTATTGCCAGAGTTAATGGCTGATTTATTTTATATATTAAATCTCATAATTTTTTCGACAATTCCAGCATACTCGAAAATACAAGAGAAAAAAAGAAATTGTGTCTGCACACACAAATATAGTCTGCATACTGCATAATTTTTTTAGTCTGTATACGTAATCTCAGTTTCTGTCCAAAGTTGTGATGGTGATATTGTTCAGACGCTAAATCAGTTCGTTGGAGTAGTTTCTGCGATACTCAGATTTTACGGGTTTTACCATTGTATCCTATGGAACAGAAGCTCGGATTAGACCTCAAACACTTATGGTGAGGGGACGAATCTGTTTTAAGGAAATTGTGTTAGCACAGGCCTCGAGTTAAAGATTTATTTATTTTCTGCAATTCACATATTTATTTATTTAGCGATTTACATATTTGCAGTTTAATTTTATGTTTCGTAGATTTTCCAGTTTATTTTATTATATGTGTTTCATATAATTTTACATTTTATTATCTGTATGTCGAAAAAAATCTGAAGATAATAAATCAATTTAATAACATTAGGTTTGGTATTTGTCCAACCGGTATTTATTTAGATAATATATGCAAATACGGTATTTTTACATTTTCGTGTATGTAAGTGCATATCCGGTATGTTAGTTGTATATACGGTATCTAGCAAATATGTGCAAATCACTCACTGTATATGAAATGGAATAAAAACAGTTTGTGAAATTTTTGTGCAAATACGGTGAGTTTTCTGCAAATACAGTAGACAGTATATACGGTAAGCTGCAAATATGGTAAGGTGCAAATACGGCAAGTTGCTTGCAAATACGGTAGGCTGCATATACGATAAGCTATCTGCCATGCGATTTATGCAACGTGATTTTATACCGCAACCGCACGGTGTCAAGTTTTGTAGTATATTAAAGAATTGAAAAGTGTCGAACCCACAAGAATTGGTATTCGACTTCCACTGAGTACTATAATTGTGTTTGCGTTTACTTTATCCAGACAATCGGGTGTTAAATTAATGCTTGAATATTAAACTAATGTCAATGAATTAAATAATGCAATAAAAGTGAAGCAATTTCTAAAGATTATATCAAAATTACGTAATGTCTAGGGAGTGATTTCACCGTATTCTCGACATAATTCTCAATCCCTATAGATATTTCCATCAACTATTTCCCGAATTCATAGGCAAAAATCCTAAATTAATTCAATTTCCCCCTCTCGAGTGTCAAATAGAATCTATCTTTATATTTCAACCCCAATATCTCTATTCCGAATTAAATATATAAAGATTATCATGCACTTGGTTCTTATTTTACCCTCAAAAATTCGTACTTTCTCTCGGAACCTACAAATCTAGGTTATATTATTCTTAGATCACGCCTAAATTTCCCTCTCTCGAGCGTCAAATTTAGAGCATCAATTCATTCAATTGGTGATCAAGCAACTGAAAGCATTAACCAAGAACAATACAAATCAATTTTGGAAAATTAAATGGAAATACTATAAGGAAATTGAATTATGTCTCAAATAGGTTACATCAAATCTTAGATTTAATAGATTAGTTCATGATTGAGAAGAAGAACACAATAAAATACAAATTAGAGTGCATGTATAAGAGAAAGATAGAAAAAAACTTAAGTTGCTGCTCTATTTCTCAATCTTGTTTCTTGATTTCTCAGTTTTCTGCCTTCTTCTTCTCCAAAATCGGGTCGATCTTTTCTCAATTGGTGCTTTTCTTTTTCTTGCCTCTTTAGCCATCTAACCCCCTTCTCTTGTTCTTCATCTTCGTATTTCTATTTTCTCATAGTCCTCAAGGGTTAGGGTATGATTTTTGGGCCGAAAAGATAATTAAAAATTCGGGTTTTAATGTTTTGGGATTTGGCTCCACGGCGCCCAAATACAAATTAGAGTGCATGTATAAGAGAAAGATAGAAAAAAACTTAAGTTGCTGCTCTATTTCTCAATCTTGTTTCTTGATTTCTCAGTTTTCTGCCTTCTTCTTCTCCAAAATCGGGTCGATCTTTTCTCAATTGGTGCTTTTCTTTTTCTTGCCTCTTTAGCCATCTAACCCCCTTCTCTTGTTCTTCATCTTCGTATTTCTATTTTCTCATAGTCCGCAAGGGTTAGGGTATGATTTTTGGGCCGAAAAGATAATTAAAAATTCGGGTTTTAATGTTTTGGGATTTGGCTCCACGGCGCCCAAACATGGCGCCATGGCACCTCGATTATCATGGTAACTGGCACCGTGGCGCCCAGGTCTCTGCTTCGGTTTAGCTTTCATTGGGCGCCATGGCACCCCTTTTTTGGAGCCGTGGTGCCAATGCCACTGCTTTGCTTCTCTTCTCTTTGTTTTCCAAGCCTATTTTCCACTCCAATCTTATTCAATACTTTCTTATTCATGCTCCATTCCATTGATCATCATTTTTGCTCATTATAGGCTTCCAATAGTTGTATTTTCTCGAGAGTTGTCCAAACTGCAAAACAACACGAACACACACATCAAAACGTTCAAAATGCCCAAGAACACATCAAAAAACGTGATTTAGAAGCTTTAGTTTAATGAGTGAATTACACTCATCAATCACCCCCAAACTTAGTTCTTTGCTTGTCCTCGAGCAAACACCAAAACCAATAAAAATAATTAATGGACACACAAGCACAACTAAGACAAACAAAATCACTTAAAATAAATTTTGCTAGATAGCTTGCCTTCATGTCTGAGGATTAAAAACATAACTTCGATTCCATGAATCACTTCAAAGCTCTAATGCAAAAGCTAAATTCTCACATATTCAATCCAAAACGGGTGTGTGTGTGTGTGTGGAGAGTCAAGTGCAACGCTGTACAATAATAAGTTGACCCAATTCCCGACCTTAGAAGTCAAATTTTTCCTTACTTCGCTCGTGGGATTCACACACCCCCAAACTTGTTTTCTTTTGTCTTTCCAAGGTGTATTCTAAAGTTGATTTTTTTTTTCAATGCTAATTTCTTACACCGCTCAAGTTTGGTTAGATTTCACTATTGCAGTTCAACTTATCAACAGATGAGGATTCTCCTTATTTTTTACTGCTTCAACCTCTAAGAATCAACCAAGTTACTAATCTCTCATCAAAGGTTTAATCCTCTAAAACAAGTGTTCGGGGCTTAATCAAGGCATGTAATATATAATTTTTTTTTAAACACCCTTTGTGTGGACGTTACTCTCTCAAGCTTTCTAAATGACCCTTGTAACGAGCTTTAGGCCGATAACTCCCAAATCAGACGACTTTAGGGTACCAGGTTTTAAACCCTTACAGGCTTAATCACTCAAGTCATAAAGGCTACGAAGAGACGATTCACAATGAGATTATTAAAGTTGTCCTCATTGGGATCTTTTTTATTCAATGATTAGTGCAATACCCCTTATTAAACACATATTCTCGAAAATCGACCTCTAACTTAAAGTTTTCATCCAATTTTCATCTTGTTAGTCTCAGACAATCCACACAAAATTTAGCACACATAAAATCCACATTTATCTCCAAGTTTCCTTGCAACAACTTAACCTACCAAACAGCCTATATTTTGTTTAAGGGTATAATAATGTTTAAAGGTTGTTTGGATTTAGTGTCCAAGTTCTCTTATTCAACCTATAAACATGAATCAACCTACTCATGTACAACGCTACAATCAACCCACATGCAAAAATAATTTCCGTTTCACACGAATAAACAAAAATCTAACTCACACATATAACTTATCCATGATCCATGAACCAATACATGTTCTTAATATTATACATCATCGCCGACAAGGCTATCTAGCTCACATAAGTATGCAAAACACGAAATGAATTTTTTTTTTTTTATAGATGCACCCAATCATACAAAATAAAAAAAGGCAATTTTAGACAATTAAGATACCCTCCCAAACTTAAACTACACATTGCCCCAATGTGAAAATGAAAGAAGGGGAAGAGTAATACCTCAGTGACGACATCAATTGTCTTCCTCTTCATCAGGTGGAGCAGGTGGGTGGGAATGAGGTGGAAGTGATGGCGATGGAGGGAAGGTGAACTCGGGATGTGCAGATGCCATAACCGCCATGCAAGCGTTCTGGTATTGAAATTGGTCAAAGATGGTGGATTGTAGATGATTTATTTGTACTTGCATGCCATTCTGCCATTGGGTCATGCGCAAATCCCTGGCTTCAAGACGCCGAAGGATGTCCCCCATAGCATCAGAAGGTTGTGGAGGCGATGGTATCGGAGGTAACGTACGAGATGATTGAAAAGAGCTAGGCACTTCCCGATGTCCCACATGCCTATCACGGAGGTCCCGTGTAAGTGGTTGTTTCGGGTGTAACACTTCATCAGTTTTGCGCACGGACACACCCCCATGTATGCAAAGGTCATGGATTAAAGATGGGTGACCCAGACTGCCTGTAGCGGGCCCGGCAAGGATGCGAAGAATGCTATTTTGAATGACTCAGCCAATATCAACAAAATATCCTTTTTGAATCACAAAATTCAGTAAGGTCCGTTCCTTTGTGACCTCACTGGTGTTGCTACTGGGTATCAGTTTGGATGATATGAAGTGGTGCCAGATTTTACAGTTAGGTATCAGACCAGATGAAGGGAAGTGGGTTACATCACTAGCTGATCCTTTCCATTCGGTATCGAGGCAAGCTATAGTGCAAATTATCTCCCCAGGATATAAAAAAAAAAAGGGAACGTTTCTCGAATTTGGCTATCATCCACCACCTTTTCATTCTCCAATCGTGAGAGATTGTTTGCAACGACATTCTCACTGCCTTTCTTATCCCGAATCTCTACATCAAATTCCTGTAGTAGCAGTATCCATCGAATTAGGCGTGGCTTGGCATCCTTCTTTTGAAAGAGATAACGGATTGCAGCATGGTCCGTGTAAATTATAACTTTGGTGCCAATGAGGTAAGATCTAAATTTGTCACATGCAAACACTACTGCTAGCATTTCCTTCTCTGTTGTTGTGTAATTTAGTTGAGCTCACTAAGAGTTTTGCTGGCATAGTGGATTGCCCGAAAAATCTTATGACGCCTTTGTCCCAAAACTACCCCTACTGCATAGTCACTAGCATCACACATAACCTCAAATGGCTGATCCCAATCTGGTACTACCATCATTGGGGCAGTGACTAATTTTGCCTTTATGGTTTCAAAAGCCCGTAAGCAGTCTTCATCAAATACGAATGTTGTGCCCTTCTCCAAAAGGTTACATAGGGGTTTTGCCACTTTTGAGAAGTCTTTGATAAGTCTCCTGTAAAATCCAGCATGCCCTAAGAAACTTGAATGCCTTTGACATTAGTGGGTGGTGGTAGCTTTTCGATTGCATCAATTTTTGCTCTGTCCACTTCCAATCCCCTCGCCAAAACATGGTGGCCTAGCACAATACCTTCTTGTACCATGAAGTGGCACTTTTCTCAGTTGAGAACTAAATTCCTTTCCTCACAGCGTTGTAGCACTAATGAGAGATTGTGAAGGCAGTTATCAAAAGAAGTACCAATCACCGAGAAGTCATCCATAAATACCTCCATGATGTCTTCAACCATGTTTGCAAAGATTGCCATCATGCATCTCTGAAAAGTGGCCAATGCATTGCATAACCCGAATGGCATCCGTCTATAGGCAAAAGTTCCATAGGGATAGGTGAAGGTTGTCTTTTCCTGATCTTCCGGTGCTATAGCAATCTGGTTGTAGCCCGAATATCCATCAAGAAAGCAATAGTAAAAATAGCCAGCTAATCTGTCCAACATTTGATCTATGAACAGCAATGGGAAATAGTCCTTTCTAGTTACCTTGTTTAGTTTCTTGTAGTCAATGCACACCCTCCAGCCAGTTACTGTTCTTGTTGGAATTAGCTCATTGTTGTCGTTCTTAACAACTGTCATCCCTCCTTTCTTTGGTACCACTTGCACTGGGATGACCCATTCACTGTCTGAAATGGCAAAAATGATTCCTGCCTTCAATAGCTTTAGAATCTCCGCTCGAACCACTTCTTTCATTGCTGGGTTTAACCTTCTTTGATGTTCAATGGACGGCTTGTAAGACTCTTCCATGAGGATTTTATGCATGCAGATTGTAGGACTTATCCCCTTAATGTCAGCTATTGACCATCCCAAAGCGGCCTTATGATCCCTCTACACTTTCAATAATCTATCCTCCTCGTCTCTGGTGAGTGATGAAGAAATAATTACTGGAAACGCAAAATTATCCCCCAGAAATGCATAGCGAAGGTGATCTAGTAATTGCTTCAGTTCGATCTTACTGCTTTCATTGCTTTCTTTGTCATCTGCTTCCTCTAACGGTTGAATATCCTCACATTGTGATGGGTTTTCCACAACTGATGTAGACTCAAGAGCCAATATGTAATCAACCAAATCCTTGCTCTCGATGTACTCTCCAAAAGTGCTAATATCATCCTTTGTTGTACTAAACATCATACATTGCTCTAGAGGATCTTCAATACATACTTTCTCATCTCTCACAGCAGAATCAATGAAGTTAATCATGTGCAAGTGTCATTGTCATCTGAGTATTTCATTGCTTGGTAAATGTTGAACCTCATCTCTTCTTTATTCACTCTCAATGTCAATTGTCCCCCTTGTACATCAATTAATGCCCTTCCAGTTGCTAAAAATGGCCTGCCTAAAATCAGTGGGATTTCCTGATCTTCTTCCATATCCAATACCACAAAATTAGCTGGGAAGATGAATTTGTCGACCTTTACCAACACGTCTTCAATAATCCCTCGTGGGTAGGTGAGGGACCTATCAGCTAGTTGTAGAGTCACTGTTGTTGGCTTGACCTCCCCGAGGCCTAATTTCTTGAATACTGATAACGGCATTAGGTTGATGCTTGCTCCTAGATCACAGAGGGCCTTTTCAAAGGAAGAGCTTCCAATGGTGCATGGAATAGTGAAGTTGCCCGGATCTTTTCTCCTCTGAGGAAGTTTTTTTTGAAGAATAGTGCTGCATTCTTCTGTCAATTTTACTGTTTCATATTCCTCCAATTTTTGCTTTTTTGACATCACTTCCTTTATAAACTTTGCGTAATTTGGCATTTGTTTCAAAGCATCTGTAAAAGGAATATTAATATGAATTTTCTTGAAAATTTCTAAAAATTTTGCAAATTGATTATCAAATTTTTTCTTTTGAAAACGCTGTGGAAATGGAAGTGGTGGTGTGAGAATTGGTGGGTTGTCAGGGAAGGATATGGAGTAAGGTCTGTGGGCCTTATTTGTTCCTTTGGCCTACTTTTCTTGCTCTTCTACTACTTGTTCTTTCTCCTTATCAGATGTGGGGTTGCTATCTTCAGTGAGTTCACTTTTTCCAACTTGCTTGCCACTCCTTAATACAACAACTTTACAATGCTCCTTTGGATTGACCTCTGTATCACTTGGAAATTTTCCTTTTTGCTGAGACTTCATTGAGATAGCCAATTGGCCAATTTGCACTTCAAGATTCTTCATTGTGGCTCCCATGTTGGACGCATGTGTTTCAATATTATCCAACCGTGATTCATCTTTGTTGAAACGTGATCTTGTCTCAAAAACGAACGTCCCAAGGATGTCTTCCAAGCGTGGTTTCCCATCAGAATTCTGAGTGTTGAATCCGGGTGGAGGTTGAAGTGTGTTTCTATTGTTGCCATATGATAAGTTCTCGTGATTCCTCAGCCCTGGATGATAGTGATTAGCTTGGTAGCTTCCTCTTTGATTGTAGTTTCTACTGTTGACATATTGGGCCTGCTCGTTTGCAACCTCTATCTCTTGGTGTGAAGAAGAAGTACTCATGACAAAATCTACCTTCTGTTGATTTCCTTAAGTCTTAAGCGTGACTATCTGATTTGTGAGTGATGCAACCTGAGCTGCTAGTGCAGTGATTGGATCCACTTCATGAAGTCCTGCTACTTTCTTTACACCCGATCTCTCACTTGGCCATTGGTAACTATTGGTGGCTATGTCATCCAATAAAGCATATGCAGCCTCTGTTGTTTTAGCCATTAAAATGCCTCCCGCACCTACATCTACCATGGTCCTTGTTTGCCCATTTAGCCCAATATAAAATATCTCAATTTGCACCCATTTCTGGAACCCATGTTGAGGACATCTCCTAAGCAAGTTTTTAAATCTTTCCTAGGCTTCATAGAATGGCTCGAAGTCGAGTTGTTTGAATTGGCTAATTTCACTACGAAGTTGAGCTTATTTAGAAGGTAGAAAGTACTTGGTGAGGAATTTCTGAGCCAAATCATCCCAAGTTGTAATTGAGCCATACGGTAGTGACTGGAAACAAGCCTTTGCTTTATCCCTTAAAGAGAATGAGAATAGGCGGAGTCTAATTGCATCTTCAGTAACCCCATTCATCTTTACCGTGTCACAAATTTCCAAAAAGGATCCAAGATGAGCATTTGGGTCTTCTATTGCAGCACCACCAAACTGATTTTGCTGCACCATATGTATCAAACCTGGCTTCAATTCGAAATTGTTTGCAGTAATTGTTGGGAGTGCGATGTCGAAATAGTTGTCATTGACCACCGGCCTTATGTAGTCCCGAATAGCCCTTTGTTGGTTATCCTCATTGGCTGCTCTAGCATCTTGTTCTGCCATTGCTTCTCATTCGTTTCTTTGTATGCCTCTGAGAATACGAATGTGCGTTCTGGTTCAGGATCAACAGGTAGTAGATCTAGATTTCTAGCCCTTCGCATAAACAACTGAAAATAACCACAAGGAAGCTCTTAAAAATAGACACAAAAAGAATAAAATTAAATTAAATATTACGATAGAAATAAAAATCTAAAGTAAAATGAACGTCGATTGGTAATAATATCAATTGAATTCGAATGAATCAATCCCCGACAACGGCGCCAAAAACTTGCCACACGATTTATGCAACGTGATTTTATACCGCAACCGCACGGTGTCAAGTTTTGTAGTATATTAAAGAATTGAAAAGTGTCGAACCCACAGGGATTGATATTCGACTTCCACTGAGTACTATAATTGTGTCCGCGTTTACTTTATCTAGACAATTGGGTGTTAAATTAATGTTTGAATACTAAACTAATGTCAATGAATTAAATAATGCAATAAAAGTAAGGCAGTTTCTAAAGATTAAATCAAAATTACGTAATTTCTAGGGAGTGATTTCACCGTATTCTTGACATAATTCTCAATCCCTATAGATATTTCCATCAACTATTTCCCGAATTCATAGGCAAGAATCCTAAATTTATTCAATTTCCCCCTCTCGAGTGTCAAATAGAATCTATCTCTATATTTCAACCCAATATCTCTATTCCGAATTAAATATATAAAGATTATCATGCACTTGGTTCTTGTTTTACCCTCAAAAATTCGTACTTTTTCTCGAAACCTACAAATCTAGGTTATATTGTTCTTAGATCAAACATAAATTTCCCTCTCTCGAGCATCAAATTTAGAGCATCAATTCATTCAATTAGTGATCAAACAACTGAAAGCATTAAACAAAAACAATACAAATCAATTCTGGAAAATTAAATGGAAATACTATAAGGAAATTGAATCATGTCTCAAATAGGTTACATCAAACCCTAGATTTAATAAATTAGTTCATGATTGAGAAGAAGAATACAATAAAATACAAATTAGAGTGCATGTATAAGAGAAAGATAGAAAAAAAAACTCAAGTTGCTGCTCTATTTCTCAATCTTGTTGCTTGATTTCTCAGTTTTCTGCCTTCTTCTTCTCCAAAATCAGGTCGATCTTCTCTCAATTGGTGCCTCTCTTTTTCTTGCCTCTTTAGCGTCTAACCCCCTTCTCTTGTCCTTCATCTTCGTATTTCTACTCTCAGAGTCATCAAGGGTTAGGGTATGATTTTTGGGCCGAAAAGATAATTAAAAATTCGGGTTTTAACGTTTTGGGATTTGGCGCCACGGTGCCCAAACATGGCGCCGCGATTATCATGGTAACTGGCGTCATGGCGCCCAGGTCTGGCGCCGTGGCACCCAGGTCTCTGCTTCGGTTTGGCCTGCATTGGACGCCACGGCGCCAGTGGTTCTGCTTCCTTCTTGTTGGCGCCCCTTTTTCGACGCCGTAGCGCCAATGCCACTGCTTTGTTTCTCTTCTCTTTGTTTTTCAAATCTATTTTCCACTCCAATCTTATTCAATACTAGCCTATTCATGCTCCATTCCATTGATCATCATATTTGCTCATCACAGGCTCCCAATAGTGATATTTTCTCGAGAGTTATCCAAACTACAAAACAACATGAACACACACATCAAAACGTTCAAAAATGTCCAAGAACACATCAAAAAACGTGATTTAGAAGCTTTAGTTTAATGAGTGAATTACACTCATCACTATCTACATATATGGTAAGCGGCATATACGGTATGCTTAAAATTGGTATCTAAACTACACATACGGTAAGTAATAATCCGGTTTCATTACCACCTCTATATTTTCAACATTCTTTATTAACACCAGACTTGTTCGTGCCGCTTGGGACTGGAGGGAAACACTCGCACTTTGCATTGATGCACTTTGGCGCACCAATTCCCTTGCAACTGTAGATGCAATCCTCGTTCGTCGTACAATGGAAAATAACCACATTTCTTGCTTCAATAAATTGAGATCATATCATGCACATAACTATTGAAAACGTGATATAGACGAACATGACTCAATCACCAAGATCGCAAGGAGAAAGCCTAACATTTTCGAATCCATGTTTCTAGTTATTATACTTAATTATAATTGTAACAAAAATCTCAACCATATTTATAGGCTAAGCATAAAATAAGTTTCATTCTTAAAAGATAAAAACTATCAAAATCATGAAAGATTGAGTAAGAAATTCATGTAATCTTTGAGATTTTTGCTCACTTCCCTTTATTTAGTCTAAGCTTACCAATTAAACCATTCGTTCTATGGGAAAAAAGTCATCAAAATCACAAAAAAAAATATTTAGTAAGAAACTCATGTAATTTTCGAAATTTCTATCCACTTTAATGAGTTTGAGTAACCTTATTATGAAAATGTACCATTTTGCATATTTTAGATTTTATAAATCAGATTAATAAATTAAACGAGAAACTTTGTTTGGGTCCAATCTTCATTATTTCACACGTTTGAACCACATAAGCTCAAACTATGACATTTACCTGCTGTGATGATATGTTATACCACTTAATCCAAAATTTTTAATCTATTATCTTCAACCCATTCAATTTGTCTGAAGAAAAACATGAATTCAACCACTACAACATATGTAGTTTACTAAAATGTTCTTTACAGCATACAAATATTGACTGCTGTCTAAAACAATATTGCCGTAACTACGAACAGGAAGTACAATAAGATTGTCCTTAACTTCTGAGTGAAGTTAAGTTTCAGACTTGAGTATCCTTTAGTGAAGAACTCGTATAGATAAATAGTTCGAACCAAGTTGGGCGTACAGGCCCAGCCCCTTACAGATCCTTACAGGGTCTCACATGGGGTGGGGTCGATGTTTTTTTTTTTTTTTCATATTTTATTGCCTCGAGGCCCACATGGGGCTAACCCATGAGAGGGGTTTGTAAGACTCTAAAAGTAATGAATTCAAATATCTAAGGTAGCGCAATTAAGAGATGCTACTTTCAAATTTACTCTGAATGCGTTGACAATTTCTTAAATCGTAGTTTGGATTTGTCCATCATTTTCACCATCAGCTTATTGTTGATATTTGCTCAAGTCTTCAAGGACCATTTTAATGACTGGTGTCGTGCTCAAATTCAGGCTACGGATTCTCATATCGATGGTTAATTTATTGTATCTTTAGTTATTTAATTAATGCTTATGTGACCAATTTGATTATTGTACAATGTACAGGTATGTATAAATTGTTAATAAATTGGATTTTTCTAAACGGACAGGCCATGTATTGCATGGTCTCAAGGATGGTAATAGATTATATTCTATTCTGAATTAGCCATAGAAAAATAACATTTATGTGGTCAATTACCTCATTTCAAATTTTGTGGAAAGAAAATAAGGATATTGAAGATTTCTTCTTCATCATGCTTCATTCAGAATTTTATTTAATTAATTTATTTTCCTTTCACTACTAAAAAACATGGCTTCAGGCACGGATTTTCCGTTCCTGAAACCTTGATATCTGTTGCTATTATTCTTTATCAATGAAATATTTGCAACCGCAAATCCATTGCTAATTTGAGGGTCGTTGATAGTTACCAACGGATCCTGCCATAGGTAAAAAGTGTGAATCTTACGAAAAATGTGAATTTTTCACCAACGAAATTCCGTTGGTAAATGTCTATCATTATAATTGGTAAAAGTCAATGTTGTAAATAGTTGCATAGATGTGAGACATGGTAAAAAAATAAAAAATAAAAAAATTATCTAATTTTTATTATTGTGATTATTATTTATTTAATAATTCTAATTTTTTTAACTTTTAGCCAACTGAATTGAAAGGCCAAAATATTGTTTAACCACTTATTGCACAATAAATTAATTTATAGAGGGCAATTCCGAAGACTTTGTTGTGAACTTTCGATGTGGGATAAGTGAATTACTTTTACCAGCGAATAATCCGTTTCTAATTACCAGCGAAATATCCGCAGGTGAAAGATCCAAATGTTAAACGATTACATGAGGCATAGAATATTCGTTGGTAAAGAGATATCATCATTACTAATGGAAAATCCGTTGCTGACTATCGCAGTTGAAAGTGAATTATTTTTACCAACGGATAATCCGTTTCTAATTACCAACGGATAATCCGTTTCTAATTACCAACGGATTGCATCCGTTGGTAATATTCGGTACGTCACCTACGGATATTCTGTAGGTAAAAGATCCAAATGTTAAACGATTACATGAGGCACAAAATGTCAGTTGGTAAAAAAAATCATCATTACCAACGAAAAATTCGTTGCTGATTATCGTAGCTAAAAGTGAATAACTTTTACCAACGGATAATCTGTTTCTAATTACCAAATGATTGCATCCGTTGGTAATCTTTCGTAGATGAAAAACTATTTTTTAGTAGTGTTTAAAATGGGGACTCAGGTTTATTATTGATTTGAATTATGATGCTTTCATTAATTTCGTATATTTGATGCATCTTAAATCTATTATTTTTTTAAGCGAGCGGTATAAGCGTGATGATGAACTAAATATGCTATAGACATGTATAAAATGGAAATTGGAGATATCATCACGATGTTTTCGTCTTTATTTTATCTCGTCATACTCCTGTGATTGGATAACCTAATATACATTTGAAAATGAAAATTAAAGTTTAAATCTCAATAATAATAAAAATTGAAAAAGAGGAAAAGATTCAGAGAAAAAGGATCAAAACAGTTTTATCAAAATGACACTACTAGGAGAACAAACCAACCACTATTGAGCTTTACAATATATTTTTATGATATATTCCATATGTTGAACTGAATTGATGAATCAAAATGTGGTATACTAGAGATCATGACAATAGTTAACAGGGACTAATGTTTAAAGTTCATAAGGATTTTATTTCATAACCTAATTCATTTATTTTGATAAAGCTTCATTGCTTCAATACATTTAAGCTGTCATAACATAATCGTCACAAATGTCATAAGAGTCTTGATCATTTCCGCAAATATATATATATATATATATATAAGAAACCCCAATATTTTTTAACCCATTTCTCTAGTAAGAAAGAATAAGTTTAAGCAATTCATCCTTTATTTATAAGCAATGCTTAACAATACATTTCATTCTTAAAATCAAAACTATCACAATCATATAGTATTTCTTGTAATTTTGGTTTGATATATTGTTGAGTATCACCAATACACCCATTCTTCTTTGATTTTAATAATTTTGACTTTGATTTAGAACAAAATCAAATTACTACAATAACAGAAGATTAATGTAATTCTAGCTAGAAATTTTGGCTTAGTATATTGATGATTATCACCAATATACATAATGCTTGTTTGATAAAAGTTTGCTGAAATATTGTAAACTAGTGGATCAAAATAATGTTTAGAGACTAAATTGAGTTTATCAATTTTTCATATGTATTAAAAGATGACAAATAATGAAGATTTCACTTTTGTTTTTCTTTTCGTCAAAATAATACGTTTGACATCAATAAAATTTATAGATTTGCTTGTTGCTATATACACTTATTTGAGAATTTAACTTGAGCTTATGACGTAAATTAAATTAAGTCTTAGATTTAAGTTTCACTATCATATGTTCAAAGAGAAGAAAAAATGGAATTGATATAATTTTTAATGAACAGAGAAAAATGCTTGCTATAATGAAGATTTTTTATTTAACGTGAGCACTAGAACTTACAGAGGTGCCTCTTTAAATAGAAAAAAAATACAGTGAAAATAATAAAACTACTTTGCACAAAAATCTCTAAAATTCAAAATATAAACGGATCTGATCTTTTGCAACGTTCTTCAATCTGATATACTGTTTCTCATGCTAGATATATTGCATCTCGTTGGATAAGCATCCTTGGTTAATTTCCTTTATCACTCAACGCACTACGAGTATATGAAATGTGGCCTTATCTCTTTGAATGTGAGGATCTTCTTCCTTATCTCTCCAAGATTGTAGGGACTCCTTGTAACTCCTTTTATCCTCACAAAGATTTGTATTGCCAGCCTGTAAAGTGCTGCCAATACAAAGTGCATATATCTTTTTCAAAAATAAATTCATCTTGTACATAAGATGTTGACGATACAATTCGAATAAATAAGTTCTTCTTGTTTTCATTTGTTTGGACCTCTAGAGTAATAAATCGTCAAAATAATGTCAAAGAAAAAAAAAGTTTTCATTTTAAATTTTGCCTGTTTTCTATGTGTAGAAATTGGGTTGCTGCCATTTGTGAAGCCCAAGTTAATATCCAACGGCCCATGACTCGGTTAAATTGCCCAATTGGTAGAATTATCTGGAAGCTTAATTGCATAAAGGAAAAACACGCTTTCTGTTTTGAGAAAAAACGACTCTCACATGATTGTGACACCTGGTAGTCGCTGGACCATTGGATCAAATGAATTGATTATTTCATATAAAAAGGATCAACAATTCTAGGGTTAGGGTTGGCTCTCATTTTACGCAGCTTTTGTTTTCTTTTCGTTTTGAGTTGAAAAATCTCTCTCTGTATTTGTTGGCTCTCTCGTCTTGAATCTTGTTGATTCCTTTAGTTGGTTGAGAGTAGATGTGATGCTATGAACTCTTGTGTGAGTTCTTTGTATTGTAGAGGAGAGTGTTGTCGTGGTGGTTGGAACTGTGTGCTCTTTCTGTGATTCGAAAACTGCTGTAATTTGGCCGGTGTGTTTTGTTCTAGTGGATTCGAGCTTATTCCTTCGTGGATGCTCAACGGGGATTAGGCGAGTTTGACAAATCGCTGAACCTCGGGGCTTCGGCCAAAAATCGCTTGTGTTTCTCTTTACTGTTTTCAGATCTACAAATCTTGATCTTTAGTCTTGCGATTTTTGATGCTTTGAAATGGTTCTAGGGTTCCTACAGTGGTATCAGAGCTAGAGTATCTTTACTTTAGCTATTTTTTGGTTCCTATTTAGTCGAGGGTCTGAAATCATCTCACCGGTCGAAAAGAAAAATAGGCAGATTCTTTTTCAAGATCTGCCAACATTAAATTTTTCGTTTTAAAATTTTTTCTTTTCTTTGAGTAATACTGAAATAATTTTTGAGAGGGCACAGCAAGTGTGGATATCGTTTTCTGTTTGAGATAGTCAAGTGTTCTTGTTGACTGTTGTATTTCCCTTACTTCGTTTGGTGTTGAACTTCGTATACAATTGTGTATTTGTAAATGATGCAGAATAGTGATAATTTTTGGGTATACAGTAAGCTGTAACTAACCTGTTCTTGGTGAAATTATAGACTTTTCTTGTTTGGTTTTTGTGGTACCTGCAGTCTGCAGACACTGAATTTTGTGATCAAATTAGTTTTGTATTGAATAGTTGGTATACTTATTTTTTTGGGAGGTATTACTTTGGTAATAAAACCATTTTTCAAACAAGAGATTCTCTGAACCTCCTCTAGCTCTACCTCTGTCTAGGGTTCCCTAAGAGAACCCTAGAAACTTTGGGGACTAGGATTTCGGTTCAAGAAATCTGAAATCTTCAAAAACTGCTTTCTTAAAAATCTCGCTGTGAGTTGAGAATTAAATCAAAATCATATTTTCGATTGATAAATTGTTGTACAATCTATGTGAATTGTGCTAGCACTCAACTTGATCTTCTCAGGTGTTAACCTGTCAAAGTTTAATGCTTCAAAGGTACATACACTGCACTTACAATTTTTGGTAACTTACTGTGTGTAAGTTTATGAAATTAAATTCATAGCATGCTTAGTGTTTTTGAATATCTGTATGTGTCTTACTTTGGTTGCAATAATTTTGTACACATCACACTAAAGCATAGTCCACATATAATCTGAAATTGGAATAATAGGACAGTGAACTTTGTGACATACTGTTGACTAAATAATCATTGAGATATATCTGTTTTATCATAACTTGTGAACAATTTCACACTCCTGCACAATATGAACTCTAAGGTAGATGTCCAAATGTGGGATGGCAAATGAGACTTTACTCTCTGGTGTCAAAAAATTAAAGCACTATTGTTACAGTTAAAATGTGCTAAGGCTATTGATGAATCTTGGCCAGAAACCTTATCTGAAGCTAGGAAAACTGAGCAAGATGAATTAGCCTGGAGCACTTTGTTCCTACACCTGTCTGATACTGTAATTAGGAAAGTAGGAGAAACTGTAATTAGGAAAACTGAGCAAGATGAATTAGCCTGGAGCACTTTGTTCCTACACCTGTCTGATACTGTAATTAGGAAAGTAGGAGAAACTAAAACTGCTGAAGAATTATGGACTACCTTAGAAAAACACTACCTTACAAAGATTGTGCCAAATAAATGTTTTCTTTGGAGATAATTTTTTAGTTTTAAGTTTGATCCTAACCTTGATATGGGAGATAATATGGATAGGTTTAATAGGATCACACATGACTTAGCAAACTGTGATGAGAAAATTTCTGATGAACAGAAGGTAGTTGGCCTACTTAATGCTCTAGGAGATAAATATAAAGATATTAGAAATGCTCTAGAGTATGGTAGGAGTGATCTCACTGTTAAAATAATTCACAGTTCTCTTCTGAATAAAGAACTTGAATTAAAATCTGAACACAAAGAAGTGTCCCATGTTGAGGGTATGTCATCAAATCAAAAACCATATCCTAAAGGAGTAAGTAACTTCAGTCATTCCAATTTTAACAGAAATAAAACCTTTAACAAAAGGCAGTGGAATAACACCAAAGGAAAAGGCAAGGAACCAATCAAAGGAAAACAAAATAGCAACAATAACAAAAAATGCTTTTATTGTGGAAAGACATGCCACTTTATTAAAGACTATTTTAAAAGGGCAAATGACCAAAAGAATGGGTCTAATACTGAAAATGCTTCTTTAGCTGTTGCTGCTAATTATAAAGAAGCAGGAGCTAATATTGGTGTAGCCTATGTATCTCTATCTGAAGATACTGATCAGGACTGGGTCCTGGATTCAGGGTGTTCCTTTCATATGACGCCCAACATTAACTGCATCTCAGACTTTTGTAGTCTAGATGGAGGATTTGTAAAACTTGGCAATGATGAGTCATGCCAAGTTAAGGGAATTGGAAATGTGCTGTTGAAGTTCAAAAATGGCCATCACATGTTATTAAAACATACAAGATATGTACCAGCACTTAGAAGAAATCACATATCCCTAGGAGTTCTTGATGATGAAAATTATCAAATTGGTATTAAAAATGGTTTTACAAATATAATAAGAAATCAAGAACACATTATCAGTTCTCCTAAGCTTGATGGAATCTATGTAATAGGTGATGAAACCATTTCACCAAAAAATTCTGTGAATTCTGTCACAAACCCCGATAAATCAAAACTGTGGCATAAAAGACTTGGCCACTTAAGTGAAAAAGGTTTAAAAACATTATCATGTCAAGGGGCATTTGGAAAAGACATGTTCAGAAATTGACCTTTTGTGAACACTGTATTTTGGGAAAACATGTAAGACTGCCTTTTAAGGTAGGACTGCACAAATCCCAAGATGTCCTTGAATACATACATTCTGATTTATGGGGAGTAGCACCTGTTTCTACTGTATCTAGTTACAGATATTATCTTCTTACAACTGATGACTATTCAAGAAAGACATGGATTTTCTTACTAAAATCCAAATCTGACACTTTTGCAATTTTCAAAGAATGGAGTGTTCTAATTGAAAATCAGACTAGTAAGAAAATAAAAATTTTAAGAACTGATAATGGCCTTGAATTCTGCAATACAGAATTTGACCAATATTGCAGTAAACAATGGATAATGAGACATAAAACTGTGAGCTATACTCCACAACTGAATGGAGTTGCTGAGAGGCTTAATAGGACAATTCTTGAAAGGATCAGATGTATGCTAATCAGTTCTGGCCTTCTAAAAATTTTCTGGGGAGAAGCTGTAAAAACAGCATGTTATCTTATAAATAGATGCCCCTCCAGCTCTTTAAATAACAGAATTTCCCAACAAATCTGGTCTGGTTCAATGCCAGATTACTCTCATCTAAGAACTTTCGAATGTGCAGCCTATGCACATCATACTGAGACAAAATTGGACCCTAGATCATTGAAGGGTGTGTTCTTAGGATATGGAGAAGGTGTTAAAGGCTACAGATTGTGGTTAAGAGACGTGAGGGGTTATAAGGTGATAACAAGCAGATCTGTTATCTTTAATGAAGATGTTTTCCCTTATCTTAGTGACAAATCTAGTGAGAAATTGGGAAAGGATGACTTCATTATCACAGAAATTAATTTTGATAGCCACAATACTGATGACCAGGCTTAGCTTGAGGTGGAGCCACAACAGGTAGTACCCCAAAATAACTCTAATGCTGAAATAATTGAAAATGAACAGCATCTGGAGCCTGCACATGATCTGTAGGGCTACCAACTTGCTAGGGATAGAGAAAGGAGGGAAATAAGGCCTCCAACCATGTATCAACATGCTGATTTCGCATCAGATCAGTTTGACTTAGAACCAACCTCTTATGAAGATGCTATATCTTCCAAAGAATTCCCTAAGTGGATTACTGCGATGGAAGATGAAATGAACTCACTCTTTAAGAATGAAACCTGGACTTTAGTTGAAACACCCAAAGATTGTAAGTTGATTGATTGTAAATGGGTTTATAAGATTAAAGAGAGTGAGACAAAGGTTAGTAATAAGAGGTTTAAGGCAAGACTTGTAGCTAAAGGCTTTAATCAAAGGGAAGGGATAGATTACAATGAAATTTTTCACCGGTTGTTAAATATACATCCATTAGAGTCCTACTTGCTATAGTGACACAATTTGATTTAGAGTTAGAACAACTTGATGTGAAAATTGCCTTCCTGTATGGTTCTTTAGATGAAACCATACATATGACTCAACCAAGAGGGTTTGAAGTGGTAGGAAAAGGAAACTTAGTGTGTCTCTTAAAGAAATCCTTATATGGCCTAAACAGGCCCCTAGGCAGTGGTATAAAAGATTTAACTCTTTTATACAAGGCTTGAACTTTAGAAAATCAGAATATGATCCCTGTTTCTATTACAAGAAAGAAGGGAAATCTTATTTTTTCTATCTGCTTTTGTATGTTGATGATATGCTCCTTGCTGGTCACAATTCACTGAACTCATTAAAGAAAATCTAAAATCTGAATTTGAAATGAAAGATTTAGGACCAGCTATAAAGATTTTGGGCATGGAAATAAGAAGAGATAGAATAAATGGAAAGTTGTTTTTAACACAAAAATCTTATATTGATAAGGTTGTAAAAAGGTACTCCCTTTATGAGTCTAAGCCTGTAAGTTTGCCTCTATTTGCTGGTATGAAACTATCTGTTGATCAATCGCCTAAAACTAAAGAAGAGCATAAAAGAATGATAAATGTACCTTATTCTAATGCTGTTGGATCTGTGATGTATATTATGGTTTGCTCTAGACCTGATATTGCTTATGCCGTGAGCGTGTTAAGTAGATTCATGAGTAACCCAAGTGAAATACATTGGCAATGCATGAAAAATCTGATTAAGTACTTGAAAGGAACAAGTAACTTAGGTCTAATGTTCAAAACAAATAAAAATGGATTTAGACTTAGGGGATATGTAGATTCAGATTTTGCTGGTAATCCAGACAATAGGAAGTCCACAATTGCATACTTTTATGTGATAAATGATACATGCATTAGCTGGAAATCTCAGCTTCAAAAACTTGTTGCATTGTCCTCAACCGAGGCTGAATATATTGCTGCAACGGAAGCTGTGAAAGAGGGATTGTGGCTGAAGGGTTTGCTTAATGAATTAGGTCTTATAGAAAATCAGGTGGAGCTATGTTCAGACAACCAAAGTGCTATTTTTCTAAGTAAAAATCCTATCCTGCATGATAGATCAAAGCATATAGATGTAAAGTTCCATTTTATTAGAGATATCATTGATAGGGGTGATATTAGATTGATCAAAATACCTGCAAAGGTAAATCCAGCAGATGCTGATACTAAGATAATCCCTATTAGTAAGTTTCTTGATTCTTTAAGATTAATAAATCTTGAAGAAGACTGATTCTAGTTAATTTTGTTTTTACAGGTAATAAGAGCTAATGAAATGAAGTTGAGTTTTGAATCCACAAGAACATGCACAAAAGACAGCAAAGGTGGAGAATGTAGAAATTGGGTTGCTGCCATTTGTGAAGCCCAAGTTAATATCTAACGGCCCATGACCCTGTTAAATGGCCCAACTGGTAGAATTATCTGGAAGCTTAATTGCATAAAGGAAAAACATGCTTTCTGTTTTGAGAAAAAAACGACTCTCACATGATTGTGACACTTGGCAGTCGCTGGACCATTGGATCAAATGAATTGATTATTTCATATAAAAAGGATCAACAATTCTAGGGTTAGGGTTGGCTCTCATTTTACGCAGCTTTCGTTTTCTTTTCGTTTTGAGTTGAAAAATCTCTCTCTATATTTGTTGGTTCTCTCGTCTTGAATCTTGTTGATTCCTTTAGTTGATTGAGAGTAGATGTGATGCTATGAACTCTTGTGTGAGTTCTTTGTATTGTAGAGGAGAGTGTTGTCGTGGTGGTTGGAACTGTGTGTTCCTTCTGTGATTCGAAAACTGCTGTAATTTGGCTGGTGTGTTTTGTTCTAGTGGATTCGAGCTTATTCCTTCGTGGATGCTCAACGGGGATTAGGCGATTTTGACAAATAACTGAACCTCAGGGCTTCGGCCAAAAATCGCTTGTGTTTCTCTTTATTGTTTTCAAATCTACAAATCTTGATCTTTAGTCTTGCAATTTTTGATGCTTTGAAGCGGTTCTAGGGTTCCTACACTATGTACAAAAATTCACATGTCAAACCATGTAAAAATAATATATTTCAACATTCTCAAGTAAGGCCATTTGTCAATACTTATAACTTATATATACGTTATTATCTAGTATAGTTTTGGAAGGTTAAAATTATGTGCTCTTCGATCTATTTATGCACATGTTATCCGTTGTTTAATTTCAAGGGTTAAAATAATAAAGTCCATCAATAAAATAATTATTACAATAAATAGATATTTAAAGGCTTAAATAGATTCAACTAATTAATTAGTGAATTAAATAAGTTAAACGAATTAAATTTATATAAAAATATATAATCACATACAACAATTACACTTATAATAGAGAATGAAGCCCCAAGTAAATTGAAGATTATTATATTAGTGCATCAGAATAACTAAATTTATACTTGATTAAAAATTATATCCAACTACAATAAGCATAGTTATAAACAGAAATGTAAGTCTAAAATAGATTAAAGAGTACTCGTACAATTAAAATAACTTAATTAATTAAACGGATTTCGGATCAATTTCCAAGTCAGTTTATCCATTTTTTTTAATAATTATTTGCTATATTTTATTTGTAATTGTGTTTTTGTCCTTATTTGGACTAGCCTTCCTTAAATTTTAGTTGAGCAGATTTTATTATTTTATTATTTTTATTATTATTATTTTTTTGTGTCTCAATTTTTTGGTCAGTTACTTAAGTTAATATTTATTTTAACTTAGTTGCTAGATTCTTACTGTTAATTGGTATGGTTTCATTCTGATCTATAATATTTAGTATTATCGTATTTGATCTTCTTCTTCTTTTTTTGTTATTTTATATCATTTAATTAATAATTATAATATGATATATATTTGCTATATCCTTATCATTATGTTGAGAACGAAATTCATATGTTAAAATTGGAGATATTGCGTTAATTTTTTATCAACTGAGATGTTACTATTATGTCGTATTGTAATGATAAAAAGTGTAAAACTTTTGTTTGTAATGTTTGTAACAATACTAATATTCATGTTTTAACATAAGTTTTAGATTAATATATATAATACAACTTATTCGATATATACTCTTTTTATTTTATCGAATCAAATTGAAAAAAGTGGTTTAGTTTGGTTTGGTTTGGAGAGTGAAATTGTTAGGTTTCGTTTGATTTGTAAAAATTCTAAACCGTTTTACATGATTTGATTTGAAAATTTTTCACAAATCGTTTAAATCGAACCCATTCACGTCTACAAAATAAATTCAAGATTACTAGATAATATATTATATTAATTAAGATAGTTATATTGAATCGTTTTATATTCATTTCTTAGTTTTATTGCAAAATTTGAAAAATTAGACTTGCCAACCAATCGTGACAGGCCACAGGCCAACCACCACGGCTGAACACTACGAGGGCAATATTGAATTAAAGATTTTTCTCTCTTCCATTATTGTTGTGCAATTTTGTACATCGATGGATGACACTATTAGGAAGACAAACCAAACACTCTGGAACTTTACATTTACATTGTAATATGTTCGATATGTTGAATTAAATTGATGAAGATATATTAAATGTATCCCTTCTAAAATTATCAAATATGGCATATCAGACGACCATAGCTAATAGGGGATTAATGTTTTAAATTCATAAGGATTTTATTTCATAACATAATTCATCTACAATATATTAAAAGTGTAGAATGAGGAGAAACTTTTGATTACCAATTTACTCTTATATATTTAGTTATACATCAATTCTACTCTTATATATTTTTAAATAGTACCATTTAATATAATTTAACTTCATATGTTTTTGACGGTTGGGTACTGTTTTCGGCGAGTGAAAGTGGCGGCGGAAGAGAAAGTAAGAAAGAAAATGATTTATGTTTTTTTTTAATTATTAATTTGAGATTTATTTGTACTTTTTAAAAAATTTGTTGCAACATGTTCTTTATTTTTTTTATTTTATTTAAATATAATGGTATATTTATTATTTCACAGTTTTTATTGAGAAAATATATGAAAATGATATTTTGTTCAATCAAATGTACATTTAAGGCTGAAAATGTGAAAAAAGGGAAGGCATGCACGTTTTTCACAATAATAGCGAAAGGTATGAACATTATATGCTAATTGTCCTACTATATAATATCAACTTTTGATCACACTGTGGGAAAAGAATAAAAAAATAAATTTAGGATGTGAATCTTGCGATTGTAGAAAGAAAATATTTGATCATTAAATGTTGGGACTTGAATAAATCTATGACTTCATAGTCCTTTACATGAAATTTCACACACACACATCGATTTTGCATAGTATAAGTGGAAATTGATCATAGCAATACGATTTTAAAACACTTCATAGTTTTGGAACAGGAATTCGAATCATGATATCAAAGACAAGTTATCCAACCATGTTTATTTAAAAGCTTTGTTTAAGTTAAGTTATATTTTGTTTGAGGACAAACAATTGCTCAAGTTTGGAGGTACTTGATTAGTGTATATCCGGACCGTTAAATTGGAGTATTTGTTAGTGATTTGGGTGGATTATAGCTTAATTTTATTTTAATTTTGTTTGTTAGGTAAAACTCTGTGCAAAATGGTGGAATTAGAAGAGAGGAATAAGAAATGGGTGAAAAAGAAAGAAATTCAAAGTTTTGGTACCTAATTGTAAATATATGATAGTTGATTCAAACCACAAAATGTTGATTGAAGATCACATAGGATTAATGGTATACAACTATAAGTCAAACGAGTGCAGCATTAAAATATAGTCAAACTATTTCCAGCCACACAAGTTATACATGTTCCAAATTTTTAATGGCAAATTGAGACCAATTTTTTGTATAGTATACGTTCGAATTGAAAAAAAATTATATTTATAGAATAATTGTAATCCTTTAAATTTGGCTTTTAACAAGCTTTGAGTTGCCTCAATTGTATGTTAATAGAAAAAATATGACAAAATAGCGACGACTAATGAGAGACATAACAGAGCTTGCGGGGCGAGCGTGCGAGACCTCATTTTGGTAATCTCGAGAAAAAAATTTATACACTGCAAAGGCAGTGATATGTGCCATGCAAACGCACGATACAAATTTCTGACAATTTCATTCTACGATCAAAATTCTGTTTAGATACTAATTTGGATGCAATCTTAACCTAAAATTCGATGACTATAAGAATAGAACAAGAGCTACACATTAGGGAATCTCTTTTTAGTCTCTTAATATACATCCATGTTATAAAATTTATCAAGAACAAAAGGCAAACTCAAAGCTTTTGATGGAAAAGATTTACCTAAAAAGAAATTGAATGCCAATTACATCAAGAACTTGAAAATTTCAAGCTTGAAATTGGAGATCAAGATATATTGCATTCATTCATGTTTTGGGTAATATTTATTCATTATTCTTCTTGTAATTTATATAAAATTATCTAGGATAAATCCTTGTTTGTATTGGATGATGATGAAATGCTGTTTTTCTATCGCAAGTATATAATATCAAACAAGTAATATAATGGATATAATAGTTTTTACAGAGACTATTATTTGCTCCTAGTTTATTATTTCCACTTCTATTTCACGAAAATGAATTATAGTTAGGTGATTGTTTTTCTAAGTTATACTAACTATTCAAATGTATCGTAATGCACACACAACCCGAATTAGGTTTTTAATATGAAGATATATTAGGGCACACAAATTTATTTATAGATTACTTTTAATTCTCTAATCAAGATTCTTAACTAAATATTGCGTTCAATCAAATTCTTCTAAAGTATTCAATTTATCTCTTTTGAGTTCAAATTGATTTTTTTTTTTTTTTTAACTAAGTCAATTACATATCTCTATGTAAATCAATATATACCTTAGTTAAGCGCATTAAATTTCTAAAAATCCATGTAATGACCGCATTAACTAGAAAATACATCTCTACACTTTTTACTAGTCCTGAATTTTACTACATAGTCTAAACCGATAACTCACCTATCGACTCGTTATAAATTCACAAAATTATTGAATTATTAGCCAAGCAATTCAAGCATTAAACACTATAAATAAAATCAACACATGAAAATGAGAACTAGAATTTAAAATTGCATTAAAGGATTGTAATAAACTATATTGTTCACCCTAACAAAATGTTTAGCCACACATATTGAAAGAAGAAAAACAAAGAATTATTATGGAATACATTACCGAGTTTTGAATGAAAATGTAGAGAAGTAGATGAATCTTGCATCAAGATCCTCTTCTAGCCAAATCAATGCTTCAAACCCTAGTCTTGACAGCTTGATTTCTTGTTTTTCTATGATGTGTTTCTCTCTAATCCTCAAGTTTTGGAATCATTTTCTCATATTCAAGTCTTTATATAGTTTGCAACTCATATAAGAGTCCCCATAAAAGAAAAAACTTGAAATATGGCAACAGGAAATACCGCAACGCAGCCTATGCTTGGCATACAGGCAAAATCAGCTATCGTGGGGCGAGTTGTGGGTTTGCAACTCGTTATATACCCGTAGCCCAATATCTACATCCTCCAACATTCCAACACTTCTATTTTGGTTCCAAACTTTAAATTGACATTTTTTTTATGCTTAATCTCATGAATTCATCCAATTGCAGCAATAACTTTTTCCAATTGATTAATTACAACACCGAATGATCTTCAAAAGCTCGAATAATTCTCCAATTAAGCTCAAAATCACACTTTTTGCATTAGCTATGCTCAACCTCAAACTTTTCCTACACATAAAATAAATCATAATTTTTCAAGAGGTGTATTCAATTGGGACTTTTGAAAACTTTGATAAACTTTTTTTAAGTGATGACTTCTATGGATTTCGAGGATCTTTTATAGATTTGTATGAAATCAGTGGAAGTCTTTTGTAGACTTCTATGAACTTTCATTCTAAAATTTTTATAGACTGTTGTAGAATTTGAAAGACTTTTGAAAACTTTCATTTGAAATAGAATTCACGTAGATCTAGTACAATGATGTGAAATTCTCATATACGAGGTGTTGGTTTCCACAATTCCCCTTTTCCTTCCCATATAATTAAAAAAAATTAAAAGAATAAAAATTAAAAAAAATTAAAAGAATAAAAATTGAAGACCTTAATTAATTAAATAATAATCAAAATTATACTTATATATGATAAACAATGAATTTAATATTCAATATTATTAATATAATATACTTTTAAAAATAAATAAAAATCTATATATTTAAATTTGAATTATAAATTTTTATAATTTAATAAAAAATAGATATTTTAAAAAAATGAAAAAAGAAAAAAAATTACAACAATCCAATTCAGTTTTTGATAGAAAATAGAGATAAATAATAATAGAGAGAGAAAGATAAATTGAAATAAATATAATCAATAGAAAAAAATAAATTTTAATCATACCTCTAATGTTCGTAAAAAGAAAAGGAAAGAAAGATTGAAAAAGAAAAAAACATAAATAAGCACGTAAAATACACTTGTCAATTAACCCTTTTGCTTCTTTTTTTCTTTTCTTTTTTTTAAAAATTCAAAACAAGTTGTTTAGTTAACTATTGTGTTTCTTGATTAATCTTGCATTTTCATTGCACTACTTGATTGATTAGCCACCATTTAGAAAATTTGTTGATTGTTGTAGTGTCAAAAGACTCACAGTAAGTAAAATACTATATGATTAACACATGGATAACAAATGTTAGGAATAACATGTATGATGTGCATAATCTATGTGATGACTGTGTGTTACAATCTAATCATATTAATTTGGATTAGGAATATGATCGAATTGTATCTAAAAATGACTTAAATTATCTTTAAAAAGAAAGTTAAATGTTTTTGGATTATTGATTGTCAAGAATAAATGAATGAATGTAACTTAATTATATAGTTGACAATTGAAATTGATAACAACAGGGGGAGGGGGATTCGTAAATCTCATGCAATCATTCATTCATTTATACAAAACAACGCATTACATATTTCTTAGAATAATTACACCAAAATCTCTTTTGTATTACAACTACTCGAATTTGGTATAAAACTAGTACACTTAAATTAGAATTTATTCACGTGGGACAATACACGTAACTTTTCGCATATTATTTGTCAACGATCCCGTACATTTATGAATTTTTCTCGATCAAAAGGCATCTGTATATGAATTCATAGAGGACTTTTGAACTAAAATAGTTGCCCCTGTTTGGTATCGATAAAAATTTATACTTTAATCTAAGTTAAAGTCAACAATTAATTTTAACCACATATTTTATAGGTCCCACAACTTTTCAATCACACATTTTATCAAATTGTGTCAAAATCTACTAAAAATCTAATTCCAATTCCTACCAAACAAATATATATCGTAACATGTTGCACCAAGATTAATAGAATATTCCTGCATAATTTAATTTTAATTTTGAGCACATTCATGTTTAAGTGGCTCATTTTTTTAATTTTTTTTTTTTATCTTAATTTCTCGTTTACCCGAAATTGATTTTGGGGAATAACTAAACTACACTTGGAATTCAATTGCTCGATTGAGTTTTAGATTGATCGATTTTCTCGTTTTAGCTCAATACTGTATTGAATTTTGAAATTTTGTATTGTAAGGTTAACTTTTTAAACCCAAACCTTTATTTGGAATCTGATTCTTAACAAGTGCTATAGGATGATCCCAAGACAAGTGTTATAGAATGCCCGCCAATTATTATAAAGCCTATTTCAGAAAATGCTTTGAAGTTCATACTTCATGAGCATGCTTCTTCAATTCAATTATTAAAGAATTCCTTATTAACACCAGACTTGTTCTTGCCGCCTGGGACTGGAGGCAAACATTTGCACCGTGTATTGATGCACTTCGGCGCACCAATTCCCTGACAACTTATGCTGCAATCCTGGTCACTCGTACAATGGAAAACAACCACGCCTCCTCTTGCTTCAACATCAAGTAAAACACCTGCAACAAACAAATGAATTCTTAAACATAGAAATGAATTGGTATATGAACACACATACATGTGATCGTATGATACACATAAATATAGAAAAAGTAAGACGAACATGACTCAATCACCAAGAGCGCAAGGAGAAAGCTTAACATTTTCGAATACATGTTTCTAGTGATTATACTTAATTATAATGCTAACAAAAATCTCAACCATATTTATTGGCTAAGCATACAAATACGTTTCATTCAAATGGTCAACATAATCGAAATCATGAAAGATTGAGTAAGAAATTCATGTAATCTTTACTCACTTTCCTTGATTTAGTCTAAGCTTACCAATTAAGCCATTCATTATGTGGGAAAAAATTATCAAAATCACAAAAAACTTTGTATGAATTTAGTGTAATTTTCGAAATCTCTACCCACATTAATTAGTTTGAGAAACCTTATTATGAAAATCTACCATTATGCATATTTTAGATTTTATAAATCAGATTAATGCAGCAATGACTTATCAAAAGTAATAAATTACATGTGGAACAGCATATAGTGATCTTTTTAGATTTTGACAATTTTGACTTTTAAAATAAAAGGAAATTATCACCATCTCAAAAAAAATCAATGTAATTTTGTAATTTCAGATAGATTATAGATATATTGTTGATTGTCACCAATGCACCTATTCTTTTTGGATTTTGATAATTTTACTTTTAGAACAAAATTAAATTATGATTATCATAGAATATTAACGTAATTCTCGTAATATAGGCTAGAGATGATGATTGTCACCGATGCTCCTAATTTTTTATTTTGATAATTTGTCCCTGAAAAATAAAATTATCACAATCATAGAAAACTCATTAATTTACTTGTAATTCGGCTAGATATATTGTAAATCATGACCCATGTATATTTATTTGATAAAACTAAGCAGAAATCAACTTTTGAGATGGTTAAACCTTAATTTTAAATACATTTCATGGGATCCACATTTTTTTATCAACGTTGCAACACATATTTCCTCAACTTTTATCAAAAGTTCTGTGAAAGAACTTTATAATCTTCTTTGACTTCGATAATTTTTACTTTGGGATCAAAATAATGTTTAAAGACTCAACTAAATTTATCAATTTGTCATATGTATTAAAAGAAAGAACGTAGACCACTTTTTATACCCGTTAATTAGTTGTCCCGTATCCTAGTGAAAAATAATCACAAATTCTTTTTATTTATTTATTTATTTTAGCAGAGTAATACCAAATAAATAAAATTTATAGACGCATGTTTCTATATACACTTATTTTATTATTTAACTTGTTCATTCAAATTAAGGATGACTTAAAATAAAGTCCTAAATTCAAGTTTCACTATCATCTATTCAAAATGCAAATATCTTTTTAAAAACTAAATGTATAAACTATGTCGACATTATAAATATAAGTCAGTAAGTTCATGTTTGCAATTGCTTGAACTTTGAAATTCTAGACTTGTAAATTGTCGAAATAATGTCAGAGTAAAATAGGGTTTCGATTTTAAATTTTTTTGCCTGTTATCTATGTGCAAAAATTTCACGTCAAACTGCGTAAAAATAATATATTTCAACATTTTCAAGGCCACTGGTCAATACTTGTAGCTTATTTATACATTTTTATCTAGAATAGTTTTTGAACATTTAAGTTCAAGGGTTAAAATAATTATGTCCATCAATAACTATAAAAAGATATTTGAGGGCTTAAATAGATTCAGAAACTACTAAATTAGTGAATCATATTACCTAAACTAATTAAATTTAGTTTTGTGCATATATAGATCGATATAATGTTGATATGTAACTAATTAACAAGAGTCTAAATAGGAAAATTCTAGCCGTCATTCTTGTTGAACGCTTCGTGGTCAATGTTGAATCAAAGTTTCTTGCCATGATTGATGTGCTAATTTAGTACATGGATGGATGAAAGATACATTCAATTGCATTCTTTTTTAAAAACAAAAGCCATTTCAAGGCATCAAATGTTTTATTAGAGTATGACGCTACTAGGATAATATGTTCAGTATATTAAACTGAATTGTCGAAAGTATATCACATATATCCCTTCTTAGACTACACTTAAAGTTCATAAGGATTTTATTTCCTAACATAATTCATTTATTTTGATAAAGCTTCAACACAAACTTATGTTTCTCAAGATTCGAGGGTGGGGTTGGGTGTGAGGTGGGGGAGTACTGGGATACATTCGCATTTCCTTGTGCACTTCGAATAATATGACATGTTTGTCACAATAACCATAGCAGGTCTCATCTCTCTCGCAATAATTGCTAGGCTTAAGCCTAGGGTCGAATGAAACACCTGCAATAGAAAAGTAATTCAAGAATATGATTAGTGTGTTGATCCGAATAACAAATTTATATATTCACATACAGTAAGGATATATGTTAGTCCATAAGAAGTGTCGCGCCCTTTCATATAGATAACATTATACATAAACCTGTATAGAAATGAATTTGATGACTGGACACAGAATTTCACGTATTTTTTTCATTTAACAAGATGAAATAAGCATATTCACAAGTGTATCCCAATCTATTCACTCCCGATCACCTATAACATACATGTAGTTTATCAAAATCAAAGATCATATAAGTATAATCCAACATATATATTCTAGGTTATAAAAATATCTACAAGCTATTTCAAAAGGTATACATATTCAATACAGGATCTCCAAACTATAACACAACGGAAGTCCACAACATAATTCTATAGGTTGTTATCTATGTACATCAAACTCCGAAATCCTATAAAAGCTTCACAACTAGCCACGACCTTTATGAAGTTCTATGCTCACCTATGATGCAAGAACTACATAAGCTAATACTTATTAAACAAAAATCATGCATGTCATGAGTATGAGTAATAATGGTACATGACACCATATCATGCTAAAGATACATTGTATTCAAATACTCGTCGAAGTCATCGCAAAATAATTTCTTTTGAATTTTTTCATTTCATTGGACCCTTGACCTACCTTCTATGCACCAGATAGAGCTCTACATAATGTCAATATCAATAATCGAATGGCCAATACGACATCAACACCGACGAGTGGACAAGTCTCTTGTGACTACTAGAGGCCTATGATTACTCAAGAAGTATCTCTCCCGACAACGTCAATAATCATAATATTACAAGGGCACGGTCGGGTGGTCCACGCTCCTGTGATCACCAAAGATCCATCCTCTATCTATCTTTACAATCACCAAGGAAGTATCACCCCCAATGCCAATATCGCATAAATATGCCTCACATGCTTCGGTGCTCTGGTAGTGTTCAACAAAATATTTATGAGGAAGAAACTCAATTTTTAATTCATGTTGTGCATGCTAGATTTCCAACCATGGACATATATCCTGCATGCAAATGAAAATGTTTGTCAATGACATACTTAATCAAAACTGATGTCAATTTGTTCCAAAACCACACATCCAGTGATCATAACCATGATATGATGTACAATGAGCTCCTCATCAAAGTTGTGCAAATATTATGACATTACTATATCACAAATACTATGTTCTTGCATCGTAATTGCGAATGGATTTTTACTTACCTTTCGCCCTTGTGCGTGCGCTTCTACAGAGTGTAGATTAATTTTTTTTTTTTCCACTCGAAGTCCAAATACCGCATGTATTACCATTTAATATTAAACACGATCCTCAATTTAATAACCTTAACACATGCACAATCTCGTGCTACGTCCATTCATGCCAAAATAATTTAGATGACATTATCATTTCAAGTTATTGATTGCATTGCAAACTAGTCCCATAAATCTCACTATTTCTAGAGTCCAATTATGAATGTCAACATCATCCAATTGTTATTAATAATCTAGCACTCGTGAAGATCTATTTTTCATGGCTATAGATTATTAGTGCACATGTAAGGGTCGAAACTATGCAAACTACCAAAATGGATAAAATCTATTGAAATTTAGAAGCTGCCATGTCCCGTTTCATCCATCTTTTCACTCCCTTAATCACACTCATTCCTTCCCAAACCCTTAATACACTTATATAACATACATGTGCAGGTAAATATGTTATTAAGTTACTAAAACAAAGGATTTACTACTTGAAAATCAGTTCCATTTACCGAACACTAAATCAAGATTTCATTATGGCTGCTTTGAGTTTCACTTGGATTAGACCTTCAAAAATTGGATCTTAACCTATTAAAGATCATTTCTATACTTCTAGCTCTTATATTAAAACGTTTATATTGATAAATAAAAGTTATACCCAAGGGATTATATAATATTAAAGGCTAAATCATTAAAATTCAGCAACTATCAATCTCCATCCATGTTGATTTCCTTCATGTTCTTGCAAGCAATTATCCCTTTTTCACCACCCTAAATTCACCAACAACATAAAACATGGTCTTAAGCAAGATCAAAGGTTCAAGAGATTATAAAACCCTCAAAATAATGAATACAAATCTCAAAACAGTGAACTAACCCAATTGCCAACACTTTCAGTTCTAGCTTCCCATTTTCTATTTCCCTTTAGCTCTTTCGCTTTCTTTTTCACTTGGAATCAATTGGGGATGAGTTAAAGAAGTTGGTATCTTATTTAGGAGGTAAAGAATAGGCTTTAAGAGGTTGAGGTCATGACTCTTTCTTTAAGATTAAGAAAATGCTATATGCAGCAAAGTTAATGTGTTAAGCATGAGGTGGCTTGTTCTAGTAATATTTGACTTTTCTTTTATCCTATTTAGCCCTCGTTTGGCCCCCATTAATTTAATTTTTCTTTTTAACTCTTTTATTTTCAACCACAGAATTTTTCATAAAATAATATTATACGTAAATCGAAAACTTTTCTTTATTTTCAACCATCCATTCTCCAAAAATACTATTCCACCCATTAAAAGTTGAAATAATGAGGGTTAAACAGATAGTTAGATCCATATTGGCTTACAAGATATATATCTATCCTATATGAAGTACTAAAGGGCAACAGACGTGCTGGATGCCTTAAGAATAAAGAAATTGGAGGTTAAAATGACAATTATCCCCAAGCGTGAGGTGGTCCTTTGTGGTATAAATTTGAATTTACTAAATAAATTCAAGATTACTAGATAATATATTATATTAATTAAGATAGTTATATTTAATCTTTCCATATTCATTTCTTAGGTTTATTACAAAATTTGAAAAATTAGACTTGCCAACTAGTCCTAACAGGCCACAGGCCAACCAGTATGGTTGAACACTACGCGGGCAATATTGAATCAAAGTTTCTTCTCTCATATGTTATTGTTGTGCAATTTTGTACATCGATGGATGAGACTATTAGGAAGATAAACCGAACACTCTCGAACTTTACATTGTAATATGTTTGATATGTTGAATTAAATTGATGAAGATATATTACATGTATTCCTTCTAAAATTATCAAATGCGGCATATGAGACGATCATAGCTAATAGGGGACTAATGTTTAAAATTCATAAGGATTTTATTTCATAACATAATTCATCTACAATATATTAAAAGTGTAGATTGAGGAGAAACTTTTGAATGTCAATTTACTCTTATATATTTAGTTTATATCAATTCTACTCTTATATATTTAATATAGTACTACTTAATATAATATAACTTCATTTACTATCCATTTAAGTGTAATTCTTATTGTTTTATATTGGAGTAATATGTAATTTTACAATAATCAAATTAAGTTTAATTACTTAAATTACATTATTTAAATTAATTTTACTAATCAAAATCAAAGCTCACATATGTAGATGCAATTTTATTATAAATATATAATATAATATATTAAATGTTGCATTAATATAATGGTATATTAATTACAATATGAATTAATATTTATTATAGTTTTAATATAATTATATATGTAGACAATCTTCGATTTTAAGCGATTAAACTTAATTTAATTAACATAAAATTATGAGCACTCCAATATAAAAATTGAACTCTATAACTTTATTTTTATGATATATTCAGGATATTGAATTGAATTGTCAAAAATATATCACACGTGTCCCTTCTTAGATTATTAAATACAGCATATCAGGGATGACAACGGATCACAAGGGACTAATGTTTAAACTTCATAAGAATTTTATTTCATCATGTAATTCATTTATTTTGCTAAAAGCTTCAATAGACTTGTGTTTCTCAGGATTGAAGTGACAGATTTGCCATTTTGTCTTCTTGGATCTTGCAAAAGTGGTCGAGAAAGTAGGGGTAGAGGACTATGAAAAATTGGCTAGGGAGCTTAAAAATGCTTCCCCTCTTGAGATTATGGACAAGGCCCTTGAGAAATTTGAGAATGGTATTGCAATTGCTTTTAGGTAAATTTCATGATTATTACTTTTTTTTTTTTTTATCAATAAGTGTTCTTAAGTTTGTCTAATGCTGTAATTGTGAATTGGATAAGTTGTTTATGTGATTAGTCAAGAATTAAGATAATCTTTGTTTAAAGCATGTTGTTGTGCATATAAGTAATTACATTTATGTCACTTTTTTTTGCCAAACACAATATCAAATTTACCTTTTTCCTGTAAAGTGTAGATTGTGAGATTCTTCCGTGTTATCTTGCATGTAAATTGTATAAGACTATAATGTTAGAATTTAGGTGTGACTCAAAATTTTTGATGTATATATATATATATATTTGAATCTTCTTCCAATTAATATATTACTGATATTGTATTTTTCTTCCATTGGTTATCAATAATAAAATTATTTGGTTCCTTTGCCAATCTTTCTTCTTACTTTAATCTTGTTTTTGCTTGTGCGATCAATATTTCATATTGTACAATACTTACCTTCACGTTTTTCCCAACAAGTGGTATCAGAGCTATTAGTTGTAATTTTTGTTTGAGATTTCTGTTATTGATGGAGGCTATGAATTATGAAATTTCGCTTTTGGATCGCAAAATAAGATTTTCGTTGTGGCAAATAAAGATGCGCGCTGTTTTGGCGAAGATGGATTTGGATGATGCATTGTTGGGATTTGACAAGATGCCCACAACTTGGACAATAGAGGAGAAACAACGAAAGGATCAGAAGGCACTTTCGCAGATTCATCTCCATCTATCTAACTACATTCTTCTGGACGTTTCGAAAGAGAAGCAACTGCTGTACTATAGGTGAAGTTGGAGCAACTGTGCATGACCAAAAGCCTGACAAGCAAGTTATATCTGAAGCAGAGGCTATATTCTCATCACATGGAAGAAGAAGAATAGGGATTGCAAGAAGTTGCAGAATAGGGGTAATTCTTCTGCAAGTCATGGGAGGCAGTCAAATATTTGGGCCAAGACCAAGGTAGTTGAGGATTCTTTGGGTGGCGAAAATGTGTTGACTATTTCTGACGTGAAATTCAGCCTAATGTGGAATGGATTTTAGATACAGCTTGTGCGTTCTATATGTGTCCCAATCGGGGATTTGTTTGAAGCATATGAAATGGTAACGCAAGGTGTTGTTGTCATGAAAAATAACGAACCTAGTCGGGTAGCTAGCATTGACAAGGTCAGATTGAAGTTGATGGATGAAACAAATAGAACACTTGGCCAAGTTCGACATGTTCTAGATTTGAAGAAGAATCTCATCTCGCTGCGTACTTTAATGTGATTGCAAAAAAAATTCGTAGGCACGGCAAATCAATTGGATATTGTTTTGGTTGACGTTTTACCATGGTTTAAGTCGTCTTGATGAGGGAAACCTGTTGATGGTAGGCAACAATCGTGAAAGTCGTCGGAAGACATGGTGCCACTGGGTCTAGTATTTTAAGTTGGAGGTTTTGGTTGCCAATTGTAGTCAGATTTGGTGGGGTTTGGGCTAGCAGGTTGGAGCACTGTAACAACACGATAAAGGGCTATATGGTAGTGGTAGTTTTCGGTGGCTAAGGTGGCAACTGGGTAGTGTTTTCGACGAGTGAAAGTGCTTGCGGAAGAGAAAGTAAGAAAGAAAATGATTTTATTTTTTTTTTATTTTTTTGTACTTTTTTGAAATATTTGGGATTATGGTTGCAATATATTCTTTATTTTTCTTTTCTTTTTATTTTATTTTATTTAAATATAAGGGTATATTTAGTTTTTATTGAGAAAATAGATGAAAATGATATTTTGTTCAATCAATTGTACATTTAAGGGTGAAAATGTGAAAAAGGGAAGGCGTGTGCATTTTTCACAATAATAATAAAAGGTAGGAACATTATATGCTAATTATCCTACTATATAATATTAGCCTTTTGATCACACTGTGGGAAAAGAATAAAAAAATAAATTTAGGTTGTGAATCTTACGAATATAGAAAGAAAATATTTGATCATTAAGGGTTGGGACTTGAATAAATCTTTTCAAGATTAAAAGCATAACTAAGCATGTAAAATACACTTATCAATTAACTCTTATGCTTTTCTTTTCTTTTCTTTTCTTTTCTTTTTAAATTCAAAACAAGTAGTTTAGTTAACTATTGCGTTTCTTGATTAAGATTTTGCATAGTATAAGTGGGAATTGATCATAGCAATATGATTGTAAAACACTTCATAGTTTTAGAACAGAAATTCCAATCATGATACCAAAGACAGGTTATCCAACAATGTTTATTTAAAAGCTTGTTTAAGTTAAGTTATATTTTGTTTGAGGACAAACAATTGCTCAAGACGTGCGTAATCTATGTGATGACTATGTGTTAGAATGAGTTCTATTCATATTAATTTGGATTAGGAATATGATCTAATCGTGTCTAAAATAGACTTGATTTATCTTTAAAAAGAAAGTTAAATGCTATAGGATTATTGATTGTCAAGAATAAATGAATGAATGCAACTAAATTATATAGTTGACAATTGAAATTGATAGCAACAGGGGGATTCGTAAATCCAACGCAATCGTTCATTCATTTATATGAAACAACGCATTACATATTTCTTATAATAATTACAGCAAAATCTCTTTTGTATTACAAATACGCAAATTTGGTAGAAAACTAGTACACTTAAATTTGAATTTATTCATCGTGGGACGATACACAGAATTTTTTTACATATTACTTGTCAACGATCCGGTACGCTTATGAATTTTTCTCGATCAAAAGGCATCTGTATATGAATTCATAGAGGACTTTTGAACTAAAATAGTTGCCCCTGTTTGGTATAGATTAAAATTTAGATTTTAATCCGAGTCAAAGTCAACAATTAATTTCAATCACATATTTTATAGATCTCACAACTTTTCAATCACGCACTTTATCAATTTCTATCAAAATCTACTAAAAATCTAATTTTAATTCTCACCAAACAAATATATATCGTAACATGTTGCACGAAGTTTAATAGAATATTCTTGCATTATTTAATTTCAATTTTGAGCATATTTATGTTTAAGTGTCTCATTTTTTTTATCTTAATTTTTCGTTTACCTGAAATTGATTTTGGGCAACTAACTAAACTATACTAGGAATTCAATTGCTCGACTGATTGTTAGACTGATCGAATTTCTCACTTGAGCTCTATACTATATTGAATTTTGTAGTTTTGTATTGTAAGGTCAACTTTTTAAACCCAAACCTTTATTTGGAATCTGATTCTTACCAAGTGCTACAGGATGATCCCAAGACAAGTGTTATAGAATGCCCGCCAAACTAATAGTGAAAATCATGAAAAGAAAGACTTATAAGAAGGTTAGTGAAGAAGTCAACTATTCGAGAAGTTTTAGGTGGAAGCACCTAATTAAATCAGTAAATAACAGCATGAAAATTGGCTCTACTTTGTCCTTAATTTTTATCCAAAAAATTAAGTTTCTTTTTCGAATGACTGATAACTTATATTTTTATTTTTTTCGTATATTCAATGCGATATTAAATTTTGTTACATGTTATATTCTCTACTCCTTTAGTTAACAATCTATTGTTGAAGTTCAGGAAAAGGGAAAACAAAAGTAAAAACAACCCTCGGGAGTAATGATTTATTACATTATTATGAAGCCTTTATTACAGAAAAGGCTTTGAAGTTCATACTTCATGAGCATGCTTCTTCAATTCAATTATTCAAGATTTCCTTATTAACACCAGACTTGTTCATGCCGCCTGTGACTGGAGGGAAACATTCACACAGTGTTTTGATGCACTTTGGCGCACCAATTCCCTGACAACTGTTGGCGCAATCCTGGTCACTCGTACAATGGAAAATAACCACACGTCCTCTTGCTTCAACATCAAGTAAAACACCTGCAACAAACAAATGAATTCTTAAACATAGAAATGAATTGTTATATGAACACATATACATGTGATCGTATCATACACATAAATATAGAAAAAGTGAGACGAACATGACTCAATCACCAAGAGCACAAGGAGAAAGCTCAACTTTTTTGAATCCATGTATCTAGTGACTATACTTAATTATAATGCTACAGAAATCTCAACCATATTTATAGGCTAAGCATACAGTTTCATTCAAATGGTAAAAATTAAAGAAATCATGAAAGATTGAGTAAGAAATTCATGTAATCTTTACACTTCCTTTATTTAGTCTAACCTTACCAATTAAGCCATTCATTATATGGGAAAAAATTATCAAAATCGCAAAAAAATCTTTGTATGAAATTAGTGTAATTTTCGAAATCTCTAACCAGATTAATTAATTTGAGGACTCAATCACCAAGACCGCAAGGAGAAAGGTTAACATTTTTGAATCCACGTTTCTAGTGATTATACATAACTATAACGCTAACAGAATTTTCAACCATATTTATAGGCTAGGCATACAAATACATTTGTATAATATTAGTGTAATTTTTTAAATTTCTACCCACATTAATTAGTTTGAGACATAGTTGGGTAGAATATTTTTATAAATATGCAATTGATTTGGTAAAAACCGAGTTGACTTGCCGAGTTGACCAAGTTAACAATCAATTTTTATATTAACTCGGCCAGTTGACTAGTTTGACCAAGATTTAAAAGTTTGTCCATAAATTTTTTGTTCTCAAAAGGACTTGAACCTTCAACTTCTAGATTAAATGAGAACTATCAAACCACTAGAGGTCAAGTGCTTATTGATATGTATTTGCAATAATTATATATATGTAAATAATTTATAGTTTGTTAAAAATATTTTTAAAAAATTAAAGTAACTATTTTGATTAACATGAATTGAATATTTAACAAAATAATATATAAATAATTAGTAGTAGATAATTTTTTTCTTTTTGTTTTATCTAAAAGAAAAACTTTATATTTTAAAAAATATTTTCTAATTATTAAGCACTAACCCACCGGTTTATCCACTGACCCACCGGTTTGACCAGCAACTAGAGATCCAGTGCCTTGACCGGGTCAATGGTCGGGTCGGGTTTAATAACTATGTTTTTGAGAAACTTTATTATGAAAATCTATCATTATGCATATTTTAGATTTTATAAATCGGATTAATGCAGCAATGAATTAACAAAAGTAACAAATTACATGAGAAACAGCAAATAGTAATCTTTTTAGATTTTGACAATTTTGACTTTTAAAATAAAAGGAAATTATCACCATCACAAAAAAATAATTTTGTAATTTCCGATAGATATATTGTTGATTATCACCGATGCACCTATTCTTCTTGGATTTTGATAATTTTTACCTTTAGAATAAAATTATTATGACTATCATAGAATATTAATGTAATTCTCGTAATATAGGCTAGAGATATTGTTGACTATCAATGAAGCTCCTAATTTTTTATTTTGATAAGTTTGACCCTAAAAAATAAAATTATCACAATCATAGAAAATTCATGTAATTTACTTGTAATTCGGCTAGATATATTGTTGATTATAACCAATGTCTATTTATTTGATAAAACTTTGCAGAAATCAACTTTTCAAATGGTTAAACCTTAATTTTATATACATTTCATAGGATCAACATCTATTATCAACGTTGCAACACATATTTCATCAACTTTTATAAAAAATTCCGTCAAACAACTTTATAATCTTCTTTGACTTTGATAATTTTGACTTTGGGATCAAAATAATGTTTAAAGACTAAATTGAATTTATCAATTCGTCATATGTATTAAAAGAAAGAACGTAGCCCACTTTTTATACCCGTCAATTAGTTATCCAGTATCCTAGTGAAAAATAATCACAAATTCAGTTTTTTTTTTCTTTTCTTTTTTTTTTCTTTTTTTTGGTTCTTTAATACCTAATAAATAAAATTTATAGATTCGCCTGTTCCGATATACACTTATTTTATTATTTAACTTGTTCATTTAAAAGATGACAAAATAAAGTTCTAAATTCAAGTTTCACTATATCATCTATTCAAAATGCAAATATCTTTTTAAAAACTAAATTTATAAACTATGTCAACATTATAAATAAAATTCAATAAGTTCTTCTTGTTTTCAAATGCTTGAACTTTGAAATTCTAGGCTTGTAAATTGTCGAAATAATGTCAAAGTAAAATAGGGTTTTGATTTTAAATTTTTTTGCCTGTTTTCTATGTACAAAAATTTCACGTCAAATTGTGTAAAAATAATATATTTCAACATTGTCAAGTGAGGCCACTGGTCAATACTTGTAGCTTATTTATACATTTTTATCTAGCATAGTTTTTGAACATTTAAGTTCAAGGGCTAAAATAATTGTGTCCATCAATAACTATAAACAGATATTTGAAGGCTTAAATAGATTCACAAATTACTAAGTGAATCATATTAGCTAAACTAATTAAATTTAGTTTTGTGCATATATAGATATCATGTTGATATGTAACTAATTAACAAGAGTCTAGACAGGAAAATTCTAGCCATCATTCTTGTTGAACGCTTCAAGGGCAATGTTGAATCAAAGTTTCTTGCCATGATTGTTGTGCGAATTTAGTACATGGATGGGTGAAAGATACATTCAATCGCATTTTTTTAAAAATAAAAGCTATTCCTTTAAAAGCATTGAATATTTTATTAGAGTATGACGCTACTAGGATGATATGTTCGGTATATTAAATTGAATTGTCAAAAGTATATCACATATATCCCTTTTTAGATTACGCTTAAAGTTCACAAGGATTATATTTCATAACATAATTCATTTATTTTGATAAAGCTTCAACACAAACTTATGCATATCAAGATTCGAGGGTGGGGGCGGGTGTAAGGTGTGGGAGTACTGGGATACATTCCGATCTCCTTGTGCACTTCAAATAATATGACATGTTTCTGTCACCATAACCACAGCAGGTCTCATCTCTCTCGCAATATTTGCTAGGCTTAAGCCTAAGGTCAAATGAAACTATTGGGCTGTGATGCCAAAAATATATATTTGTGTGTCCAGTCCATTTGGGCAATGATGATATTAAAAGGTCCAACAGATACTACCCAGCCCATTGCCCAATAATTCAATGTTGAAAACAAATGAAACCCGGCCCAAATGCAATAACCCACGTGTGTCGCTCTAGACCTTTTGATCTACTTAACCTAACATCTACGGTGATGACCCATTAATATATGAACGGGGTCTGAGATGTTTTGCCCTAATTTTGAGTCATATTTTCTCTGCCTCTTTGTGATATTTTCTCTCGAACCTTCTGGATTTTCTCTCTTGGGCGACTCTGTGTCTTTTGCCTCTTCTCCTTCTTTGTAAATCTGTTGATTAAGCCATAAAACCTCTGGTTTTGTGGCTACTGTGTGGTCTCCCTGTCTGTGTGACTGTTCGGTTGTGTTTAGACGAGAGTTTCCTTTTCAGGTTTGAGGGTTTTGGGTCCACTGCCTCTGTGTTTGTTCTTTGGACTGTGGTTTATGAGCTTTCGACATTGTACAGACGGGTACAATGCATAATCTGAGCCTAAATCGATGAAAATCTTGATGCCTTTGGTTTGAGGGTTTTCGGTCATTTGTTGAGTCGATTTGAGCTGATTTCTTGTAACAGAAACACCTGCAATATAAAAGTAATTCAAGAATATGGTAAGTGTGTTGATACAAATAACAAATTTATATATTCACATACAATAAGGATATATGTTAGTCCATAAGAAGTGTCACATCCCTTTTATATAGATAACATTATACATTAACCTGTATAGAAATGAATTTGATGACTGGACGCAAGATTCACATATTTTTTTCATCTGACAAGATGAAATGAGCATCTCCACAAGTATATCCCAATATATTCACTCCTGATCACTGATCACATTCATGTAGTATATCGAAATCAAAGATCATATAACTATAATCCAACATATATATTTCGAGGTTATAAAAGTATCTATAGATTATTTCAAAAAGTATACATATACAATACAAGATCCCCAAAATATAACTCAGTGGATGTCCAAAACATAACCCTACAAGTCGTCGTCCATGTACATCAAACTCCGAAATCTCGTAAGAGTTTCACAGTTCGCCATGACCTCTATGAAGTTCCATACTCACCTACAATGCAAGAACTATATAAACTAATGCTTATTAAGCAAAAATCATGCATGTCATGAATATGAGGAATAATGGTGTATGACATCATGTCATTCTAAAGATGCATCGTATTCAAATATTCGTCGAAGTCACTGCCAAATAATTTCTTTTCAAATCTTTTATTTCATTGGGCCCTTAACCCACTTACTATGCACTGGATAGAGCTCTACACAATGTCAATATCAATAATCAAATGGCCAATATGACATCAACATCGGCGAGTAGACTAGTCTCTTGTGACCACTAGAGTCTCATCCCCTAATTGTCCTTATGATCACCCAAAATGTATCCCACCCGATAACGTCAATAATCATAATATCACAAGGGTACAGTTGGGTGGTCTACCCTTTCATGATCACCAAAGATCCATCCTCAATCTACCTTTGCAATTACCTAAGAAGTATCACCCACAATACCAAAAAATATCACATAAGCATGCCTCACATGTTTCGGTGCTCTAGTAGCAGTCAACAAAACATTATGAGGAAAAACCTCAATTTTGAAATCATGTTGTGCATGCTAGATTTTCAACAATGGACATATGTCGTGCATGCACATGAAAATGCTCATGAATGACATACTTAATCAAAATTAATGTCAATTTGTTCCGAAACCATATACTCGTTGATCATAACCATCATATGACATACTGAGTTCCTCATCAATGTTATGCAAATATTATAACATTACCACATCACCAATACTATGATTTTGCATCGCAGTTGCAAATGGATTTTTACTTACTTTTCGCCCTTGTGTGTGCGTTTTTACGGAGTGTAGATCAATTTTCTTTTTCACTTAAAATCGGAAAATCACCTGTATTACCATTTAATATTAAACATAATTATCAATTTAATAATCTTAACACAAACAATCTCGTGCTACATCCATCATGCCAAAATAATTTAGATCACATTATCATTTCAAGTTATCGATTACATTGCAAACTAGTCCCATAAATCTCACTATTTCTAGAATCCAATTATGAATGACAACGTCATCCAATTGTTATTAACAACCTAACACTCCTTAAGATCTATTTTCCAGGCCTAAGAGATGATTAGGGCACATGTAAGGGTCGAAACTATGCAAAGTACCAAAAATGGATAGAATCTGTTTTTGAGATTTAGTTTCTACCATGTCCCGTTTCATCCATCTTTTCACTCCCTTAATCACACTCATTCCTTCCCAAACTTTAACACACTTATATAACATACATGTGCAGGTATATATGTTATTAAGTTAGCAAAACAAATGATTTACTACCTAAAAATCATTTCCGTTTACCGAAGACTAAATTAGGATTTCATCATGACTGCTTTGAATTTCACTTAGATTAGACCTTCAAAAATTGGATCCTAACCTATTAAAGACCATTTCTATACTTCTAGCTCTTATATTAAAAAAATTATTTTGATAAATATAAGTTATACCCTAGGGATTATTTAACATTAAAGGTTAAATCGTTAAAATTCAGCAACTATCAATCTCCATCCATGTTGATTTCCTTCATGTTCTTGCAATCAATTACCTCGCCACCACAAATCACCAACAACATAAAACATGGTCTCAAGCAAGATCAAAGATTCAAGAGATTGTAAAACCCTCAAAAATAATGAATACAAACCTCAAAACAGTGAACTAACCCAGCTGCCCAACTCTTTTAATTCCGACTTCTTGTTTTCTATTTCCCTTTGGCTATTTTGGTCTCTTTTTCACTTGAAATTAATTGGGGATGAATTAAAGGATTTAGTATCTTATTTAGGAGGTAAAGAAGAGATCTTTAAGAGGTTGAGGTTGTGACTCTTGCTTAAAGATTAAGAAAATGCTATATGCGGCCAAGTTAACATGTGTTAAGCATGAGCTGGCTTATTCCAGCAATATCTGACTTTTCTCTTATCATATTTAGCCCTATTTGATCCCATTAATTTATTTATTTTAATTCTCTTATTTTAACCGCACAATCTTTCATAAAATAATATTACACGTATATCGAAAACTTTTCTTCGTTTTCAACCATCCATTTTCCAAAATAAATACTATTCCACCCATAAAAAGTTGAAATGATGGGGGTCAAACTTATAGTTAGATCCATATTGGCTTACAAGATATATATCTATCCTATATGAAGTACTAAGAGGTAGGAGACATGCTGAATGCCTTAAGGATAAAGAAATTGGTTAAAATGACAACTATCCCAAACATGAGGTGGTCCTTTGTGGTATAAATATGAATTTACATCCATCATTGCAAGTATAAATCAAGTATCCTTAGCTTATTTTAATGTGCTTACAATCCATTTTACTTGCCATAAGTTCACAAAATATTTGATATAGCTAATTCCTGAACCATTCATTTAGGGCTTATTTGAGCCACATTATTTTCAAAAAAAAAATTACATTCTTTAACAGTGATTTGACATCATTTCAAACACACATTTTTCAATAAAATAATATTACACGTAAATCTAGAATTTTTCCTTATTTTTTAACTACACATTTCTCATTGATTTGACATGAATAATACATTTTTTTCCAAAATGTGGCTCAAACATGGGCTTAATTACTTACTCGATTGAACCCAATTCTCGATCGATTTCAGCAATTCGCACTTCAATATTTAGAACGTCATATAAAACCTATATTATTACATCATGATCATGTCACTTCATGCCTCATATCCCAAACATGTCAATTACCCATCTAGGGTTTAAGGTGACCTTGATCAATCGAATGGAAAGTTTGAACATTTATCGATACTAGTTCCCTTTTCAAGATTCTTATTACTTAACAAATCAATCTCCAACACCTAGATTAGAATAATTTTCTATCATAGTTCAATGTAAAATTCTCCACCTGGTTTGAGGAGTCAAAGACTAACACTACATAAAGATCTTAAAACCTCAATAGTTGAATGCACCGTTTTAAAAGAAAGCGATTAGGAAAATTGATGCAAATGTGACATTGTACATGGCATGAAATGTATGAATCATATTTGCCAAATGTATAATATGAAGCTCGGCATTTTACAAGAAGTATATAAATATAGAAAAAGTAAAGAAGATTACGGCCTTGTTTGAGCCACGTTATTTTCCTCATAATGCATTTTTGAATAGTGTATTGATCGAAAATGGTGGTTAAAAAATAAAGAAAGATTTTGAATTTGCATGTAATGTTATTTTATTGAAGAATGTGTAGTTGAAATGATATTAAATCGCTATTTAAGAATGCCTTTTTTTTTTTTTTTAAATGTGACTCAAACATAGCCTACATGATTTGATCAACAAAAACGCAATGAGAAACCCGAATATTTTTTAACCCATTTCTCAAGTAAGAATAATTGAGTATTAGCAATTGCAAGACTATATTTATAAGCAAAGCCATACCAATATATAATCAATCTTAAAATCAAAATTGTCACAATCATATAGTAATTCTCTTAATTTAAGCTACATATATTGTTGAATATCATAATTGTAGAAAATTCATGCAATCTTCTTTGATTTTATTAATTTCAACTTTTTGAACAAAATGAAATTATCAAATTCACAGAAGATTCCTATAATTCTCGTAATTTCGAGTAGGTATATTGTTCGTTATCACCAATACACCTAATCTTCATTGATTTTGATAATTTTGATCTTTAAAACGAAATCAAATCATCACAATCACAGAAAATTCATCTAATTCTCATAATTTGGTCTAGATATATCATTTATTATCAGCAATACACCTAATCATCTTTGATTTTGATAATTTCACTTTCAAAAAATAAATAAATAAACAATCACAGTCATAGAAAATTCATGTAATTCTCGTAATTTTCCTTCTATTTTTAATTAAAGTTCAAGATCTAAAATAATTATGTCCATCAATATAACAATTGTAACTATAAATAGATATTTAAAGATTCAACTAAATTAGCAAATCCCATTAGTTAAACTAATGAAATTTATATATATTACATCCAATAATTACACCTACAATAGAGAATAAAAGCTCCAAGTAAATTCATGATTATTAGATTAGTGCATATTATAAATAGGGATTAAGCCTGAAATAGATTAAGAGTATTCGCATCAAAAAAAAAATGAAAATTAATAAATAGATTGCAATGTCCATCAATTGTAAATATAATAACTATAATTAAAGAATAGGGATTAAGCCATATTTAAATTCAAGACAACTAGATTCACCAACAATACCAATTAGAATAATTAATTTATACAATTCAAGTATTAAGAAAAAAGACAAACCATCCTCGAGCTTTTAACTTTATTTTTTATGATACATTCGGGAAATTGAATTGAATTGACGAAAATATATCACACGTCCCTTCTTGGATTATTAAACACAGCATACTACAACAAGGGACTAAAGCTTAGACTTCATAAGAATTTTATTTCATCACATAATTCATTTATTTTATTAAAGCTTCAACGGGCTTGTGTTTCTCAGGATTGGAGGGTGGGAAAGGGGAACATTCACAGTTTTGGTTTACAAAAGCCAAAACAGTCCAGATCACTCCCGCGATAGATATCAGGCTTAGCATCGATTAAAACACCTGCAACATAAAAGTAATTCAAGAATTAAAAAAAAAAAAAAAGAAAAAAAAGAATTGGGATAGTATGTTGTTACGAATGACAAATTTAGTGCATCCAGCACATGCATATCCACGCACATACTCGTTTCTATATTAGCATACAGTAAGTATATATGTTCTCAACAAGAAGTACATAAATATAGAAAAAGTTGAGAAGATTACATGATTGGATCACCAGGAAAGCTATGATAAACATAAACTCCGGTATTTTTTAACCCATTTCTCTAGTAAGAATAATTGAGTAAGAATAAGTGAGTTTAAGCAATTGCTCCTCTATTTATAAGCAAAACTATACGAATACAGATCATTTGTAACATAAAAAATTATCATAATTATAGAGTAATTATCGTAACTTTGGCTAGATATATTTTGATTATCATAATAGTAGAAAGTTCGTGTAATTTTCTTTGATTTTGATAATTTCGACTTGTAGAAAACAATGGAATTATCACAATCACATAAAATTAATTCGGTAGATTAACGTTGATTATCACCAATACATCTAGTCTTTTATATATAGTTGATGATGGTGATAATTTCATTATTTTGATAAGTTTTACTCATAGAACAAAATTAAATTACGATTATCATAGAATATTAATATAATTCTCGTAATATAGGCTAGAAATATTGTTGATTATCACCGATACTCCTAATTTTTTTATTTTCATAATTTTGACCTGTAAAAAATCAAATGTCATAGAAAATTCATGTAATTTTCTCGTAATTCAGCTAGATATTAGATATATTGTTGATTATGACCAAGGTATATAGCGTTTATTTGGTAAAACTTTGCTAAAATCAGCTTTTCAAATAATCAAACTTTAATTTTAATCACATTTTATGGGATTCACATATTTTAACAACTTTGCAAACACATATTTTATTGACTTTTATCAAAAGTTCTGTCAAACAACTTTATAATCTTCTTAGACTTTGATAATTTTGACATATTGATCAAAATAATGTTTAAAGACTAAACTGAATTTATCAATTTGTCATGTGTATTAAATGAAAAAACGTAGAGCACTTTTTAAACCCATTAATTAGTCATCCAGTATCTTTAGTGAAAGATAATCACTAAGAGGCTGTTTAACACCTATTTTTATGGAAAAATAAATTTTAGAATAGTAGATTGATGAAAAATGTGTTAATGAAAAATAAGAAAAATATTTTTGATTTGCGTGTAATATTATTTTAATGAAGAATATGTGGTTGAAAAGAAAAAAAAGAAAATTGCATTTTGAGAAAAATGAAAATCAAACGTGGCCTAATTCAATTTGTTCCCCCCACTTTTCAGCAGAGTAATACCCAATAAATAAAATTTATAGATTTACTTGTTATTATATACACTTATTTTATTATTTAACTAGTACATTTAGCACCTGTTTGGTCTCCATTAAAATTGAAATTCATTTTTCTCTTACTTTTTATCAATCACTCAATCTCCAATAAAATAATATTACACGTAATTTCAAAACCTTTTACATTTTTTAAACCACATATTCTTCATAAAAAAAGAAAATATTTCAACCATTAAAATTTCAAATTTCAAGTCTCACGGTCATCTATTCAAAATGCAAATATTTTTTTGAAAACTAAATTTATTTACATGTTAGAAATTATCTTGACGTTATAAATATAAATCAATAAGTACTTCTTGTTTTCAATTGTTCGAACTTTGAAACTCTAGAGCTGTAAATTTTCAAAATATTGTCAAAGCAAAAAAGGGTTTTGATTTTAAAATGTTTTGCCTGTTTTCTATGCACAAAAATTTCACGTCAAACTTGCGTAAAAATAATATATTTCAACATTTTCAAGTAAGGCCATTGGACAATACTTGTAACTTATTTATACATTTTTATCTAGCATAATTGCACATTTAAGTTCAAGGGTTAAAATAATTATAACTATAAATAGATATTTAAAGGCTTAAATAGATTCAAAAAAAAAATATTAAATTGGCGCGTCATATTAGCTAAACTTACTAAATTTAGTTTTGTGCATATATAGATATAACATTGTTATGTAGCTAAAATATTTTTATCGACATGAAAATTCTAGCAGTCATTCTTGTTGAACGTTTCATGGGCAATGTTGAATCAAAGTTTCTTGCCATGATTGTCGTGCGAACATAGTATATGGATGGGTGAAAGATACATTCAATCGCATTTTTAAAAAAAAAAAAAAAATTAAAAGCCATTTTTCAAAGCATTGAATATTTTTATCCGAGTATGACGCTACTAGGATGCTATGTTCAGTATATTAAATTGAATTGTCAAAAATATATCACATGTATCCTTTTTTAGATTACGCTTAAAGTTCATAAGGATTTTATTTCATAACATAATTCATTGATTTTGATAAAGCTTCAACACAAACTTATGTTTCTCAGGATTCGATGGTGGGGGCAGGTGTAAGGTGTGAGAGTACTGGGATACATAATTATGTCCATCAATTATAACGATAATATAGATATTTAAAGATTTAACTAAATTAGTGAATCATATAAGTTAAACTAATTAAACTTATATATTATTACAACCAACAATTACACCTAGAATAGAGAATAAAAGCTCCAAGTAGATTCATGATTATTATATTAGATTAGTGCATATTATAAAGCTAAATGACTAAATGAATACATAAATTGATAGCAATGTCCAGCAATTGTAAATATAATAATTATAATTGTAGAGTAGGGATTAAGCCATAGATTCATCAACAATATCTATTAGAATAATTAATCCAATCCAATACGGTTGAACAGTTCATGGGGTATACTGAACAGTCCGCATCAATGTTGAATCTGTTGGGAAAAAAATGAATTGAAGGGCTGGATTTGGGCATAAATTTTGAGTGGTAACCGTTTTGGAAGATCAAAATTGATTTGTGTTTTCCTCTGTGAAAATATCGAAATCATATATTTACTTACCAAAAATGATACTATGGTGAATGAGAAATTAGAGCTTAAAGTGATGCATTAGAAGATGTTTTGTATTAGAAGGAAAACTATTTTAAAGTTATCTCACATAGGATAATAGATAAAGACGATGACCACTTTAAATATTATTACATTTTGGAATGGTGTAATTATATGTACCATAGAAACTCTCTCCAATCGTGCGCGCAAAGGATGCAAATCACGTATATTTTACCATACTTTTCTTTAAAAAGCTGAAATTGCGTCGTTTTCAATTTTTACCCGTGCCTTACTAATAGTTTAGAAATATATAAAGCCAATTCAAGAAGGGTAACATATTGTGCTACTTTGTGGCTAAATCTTTTATAAAATAAAAGCTAATATAAAATCAAAATAAAATCGATTTCCAAAGTTTAAAATAAAGATTCAAAAGTCTGAAATCCATTTTAGAAGTTCAAATAAGTATAGAACTTTGAGACAGATTCTCCCTCGACGAGGGACTGCAGCAAGTTACCAGCTGGTAACACTAACACGTGATGACAGAATTTTTTGTATCCTATTTTAGGGTGAATCTGTTGGGGATTGATTAAAAACCGAATGAAAAAGAAGGAATATCGAATGCTCAAAATTATATGTAATATAGTGCTGCTGCACTTTTTATGATTGTAGAAGAGAAGATATTATATTGTAAATTTTTGTGACTTCGATGCTTTTAATGGCTTGAGTTACATGGGTATTTATAGATAAGATTTAACATGTATATAGCCTAACTCATGAACCAACATTAAATAGATACGTTTCTCCTCCTCTAGTACATTAATGGACAAATGCATGTATAATTATAATTCATGAATCTAGATAATAAATGCAAATTACGTTTCCAACACCCCCTCTTAATTTGCAATTTTGAGAATGTCTCTTGCCTTTTGAAATTTCTCGACATAGATCGCCTTGGTTAGAAAGTTTGCGGGTTGCTCATTCGTTCCAATGAATTCCAAGCTTGTGGTTTCAAGAGATGTTATTTTTGATGAAATAGGATCATGGAGTTGGGAAGGAAATTCGTCCAAATTGATATCTCAAGAGGAGTTCTACGATGCATCAAATTTTGAGGATGAACTTGGTCATGTTAGTCCACCTCAAAGTCCAAATCCTCGCCCACCAAGATCGTCGGTTCGAGATGAAAGTTCAAGTTCCGATTCACCGATTAAAGGCGATTACCAGAAGTTATAGGATTGTAAAGGCGATAACCTTTTGACTCATCACTATAGCCAATGAAAATAAGCTTCTCACTTTTTTCATCGAATTTATCTCTATTTGGAGTAGAGATATGAGAATATGCAATGCTGCCAAAAATCTTCAAGTGATCAACTACGGGCTTTTTCTTGTGCCAAGCTTCAAACGGTGTTCGGTTTCGAACGGCCTTTGTTGGGCATCGATTCAGAAT
>NW_019233014.1:0-85447 GCF_002742605.1 Olea europaea var. sylvestris | reverse complement strand
TTGTGCTCTTCCTTTTCCTCTTCCTCGAAATGATCCTCCTCGTCCTCGTGATGATTCTCCTCTTCCTTGGAAAGAACCTCCTCTTCCTTGGGAAGATACTCCTCTGCCTTCTTGCTGCTATTTAGAATTTGAATTATAAAATTTCATTTTGAACTCAAATGCTTGCTCAAGTGGCTGATTTGAGAACCTGCCAATTCTTTCTTCATGTACTTGCAGGGAACTCATCAAATCGGTAAAAGTATATTTAGACAAATCTTTTGATTCTTCAATAGCGGCAACAATATAATCATATTTCGCGGGAAGGCTTCGAAGGACCTTTTGAACAACTTTTTTTTCTTCAATTGTGTCGCCAAGGCTTCTGATTTGATTTACTATTTCGGAGACTCGAGTTAGATAGAATTGCATAACTTCATTATCTTTTTTTGATAAATTGTCGAACTCCCTCCAAAGAGATTGAAGCTTTAGAGATGTCACCTTGTCATTGCCATGAAATCCCTCATTTAAGATATTCCAAGCTTGCTTGGCTCTTTTGACACCGTGAATTTGAGGATATATGGTCTTGCTTAATCCTTGTTGTATAAATCTAAGAGCACTTGCATCTCTCCGTAAATTTTTTTTGTAATCTTTTTGTTGAGCCTCCGTCCATTCTTCTTCTTCTTCTTCATTATCATCAGGTTCCGAAAATCCATCTTCAACAACTTCCCACAATTTTGCGCAATGAAGAGTGTCTCCATTTGACTACTCCAATAATCAAAATGCTCTCCTTCAAATATGGGAACTTGGTTAGGAGTATAGGAAAACATGGATGTAGAAACATGATTTGCTGCCATGTTTTGGAGAGGGGAAATAAAACTTGAGATACGTATAGAGAACTAAGCTCTGATACCAAAAATTTGTTGGGGATTGATTAAAAATCGAATGAAAAAGAAGGAATATCGAATGCTCGAAATTATATGTAATATAGTGCTGCTGCACTTTTTATGATTGTAGAAGAGAAGATATTATATTGTAAATTTTTGTGACTTCGATGCTTTTAATGGTTTGAGTTACATGGGTATTTATAGATAAGATTTAACATGTATCTAGCCTAACTTATGAACCAACATTAAATAGATACGTTTCTCCTCCTCTAGTACATTAATGGACAAATGCATGTATAATTATAATTCATGAATCTAGATAATAAATGCAAATTACGTTTCCAACAGAATCGCATAACTTAGAATGAATTAGGACAGTCTAAATTGCTGATTAAGGTAGCAGCTAGTCGATTTCCTTAATTCTTGCTCTTAAACTTGTCACTGAGATGCGTCTTCATATAGATTTCTTCCAGTGGTTTTGTAATATTATCATCGGGTTTTCAGATTAGATGGTGGTGGCACGCGCTTATCACCACTAGCTTCAACCGCGGCAACAGTGGATTTTTGGTTGTAAACATGATGTAAAACTGAAACTATGAAGTTTTCTGGTTAGAACGCCCTGGGATATTTTAAACAAATGGCTCGCACACGATAAGTCAATGGAAGAAATTGACAGAATTGAATGACAGGAACGATTTGCACAACACTTGATGGATCGATTAGAATTAAATTTGACAGAATTGAATGACAGGAACGATTTGCACAACACTTGATGGACCGGAGAATATAAGCAAAGGATTTCCTACCAATTACCCTTTATTAAATGTCCTTCAATAATCAAAATTTGGCATACCAAACTTGTTTAAGAAGTATACAAATATATGAAAATAATGTAGACAAATATGACTCTATTACCAAGAGTATAATGAGCTCGATTTTTTAACCCATTTCGTAGTTAATAATTAAAAATAATATACTAAGAGTTATGTTGTCTTGGTCAAAAATATTGAGATACACCATAAATTTATTTATATCAGCTTAAAAATTCTCATGTTTATAAGAGTTATGTGATCTTAGTAAAAAAAAAAACGTAAGAGAGAATGGTAGATTAAGTGGTGGTTATTATGAAAATCGTGTTACAAGGAAAAATCTGGATTTTACTTAATTAAAAGTTGTAGGAGTTGCTCTAAGAACCCTCGGAAGGCATTGGAGCTTCAAGCCTTACATAATCATAAAGAACACCACAAAGTGCATCTCCACCCCTGGCCTGGTTAAGAAAAATGCAATTGTCTCCTTTGAAAAACAACGATGAGGAGATACTGATACTGAAAAGTCGATAGAGGCCATGTATACCGTGTCGACAAACTGCATTATCTGCACCTAAATTCAGCACTTGGAATACTAGGTGTTTAATATCCATCTGGTTCACATGCACCTGCAACAAAGGAATATGTATATCATCAAATGAGTCCTTAGATTATTTTGAGTTGTTTCTGCATAAAATCTTTGTGTTCACATCATTTCTGTCTTTTCTCGATTTTTCTCTTTGGTTAAAAGCCAGCTTCGTCATGACGTCTATATCAGGAACAGACCCCAGAACGGGCAATAGTACCTGTAAGTCAGTACGGTTAGCTGATGCAATAGCCAATCTCAACTTATAAATTCCTCCAGTAACTGATTTTAAGTTAAACTTGATTCCCCAGGTTGTTGGAACATACTTGTTATCTGCGTTTCTCCTGCAAGTATAGTAAGTTACATGAAGTGCATTTTTCACCAGGGAACGTAAAAATCAGGCCTAAATACCTGTCCACATGAGCAAAGAACCAGTCTTTCTTCGGATCACTGATACCTACTGTGAAAACTTGATCTGATTCAGGATATATGTCTGTGTATCTATCCCAAAGTCCGTATTGTCTGAACCTGTACAGTATGGTTCATGACCATATGTCGATCTGTTAGGATTAAGCACTAATCCCTACTTACGGAAGCAATAATAAATGATAATAAAAGTTGAAAACGAGCAAATCACATCAAGATTTATAGTGGCTGACCTTCAAGTTAAGAGCTACATCCACATAGTTTAACAAGATGGACGTACTTTGAAAGTGTAATAAGAAGTGGATATGATGCTTACTTTTCAGGGCTGTGAAGAAACAATTTGTTGACATACATCGGGTTCACATCAGGAACATAGAAGTCACTGGCAGTACGATCTGGGAACCCAATCTCCCATATGGTTGGACCATCTCTAGGGGGTACATAGATCAAATTTCCTAGTTGTGTTTGGATTCCTGTGAAACTTTAAAACATTAGGGATTAAGCTCTAATCGCTTCTTAAAATAGGTGTAATAAGCAGAAGAAAAATAAAAAGTAAGCATAGCAACATAGATTTACATTGGTTCACCTACAATACATGTTAACAAGAGTTTTCGGTGACGGTTTATACATGTTTACAATAATCTTGTTTTCCTTTTGTCACATTTACCTGCAGAGATGGTCACCCGTTCTTCGCCCAAGTAATCACCAACGAAACCCGGAACCCAGCCATGAAGGCCATACACTCCCGGTACAATGTTCTTGATTGTAAAATTTCCATTTGAATCTGTCTGTACCCAAAATTGGTAATCCTGCAGTCACAGAAATTCTAAAGCATGTTTGGTATGTAGTAATGAACAGTATATACTATTTGACAAACGGCAAACAGTAAAATTTCCAACTTTTATTTGTTTATAAGTTATAACCTTGCTTTCAATTTGCCATGATCCTTCAGTTCTTGCACCTGATAGACCAATATATGCAGACTTTGCTTGAATTAGGGAATCTGAGACAAATCTAGATATATTTGAGAAGAAATTGAATAAGCAGCTAGTTAAAATGTAAAACAATTTAAAAAATAAGCAAGTTATCTATGAAGTTCTTTACCTCTTTCTTTCCTGAACAATATTTATTTCAAAAGGGATGAAATTGTTACCTGTCTTGGACGAGCAGTCGGCCTGTAGCTGAACCGCGCTCGTTGGAAGTAAGATAATATGGTGAAGACACAAAATCATATGGCCATAACGACTCTTCAAATAACCTCTAGGATAAGATCGTCCAAGAAAAAAAAAATGGATTAATAAATTGATATAACGAACTACTGATGCCCAGGAAGAACATATCAATATGTGATGATCTTTGAGTAGATCCAGCAATACGCTGAACAGATGGAGAAAAAGAATTCATATAGCCGATCTCAAATTTTATTAACAATGTTGCAGGCCAACTCAATTGAAACGAAAGAGCTGAAAAATTGCATTAAATAGTACCTGATTCTTTGCATCTATCCATAAATTGTGTGCTTTTGATATATCCGTGGTCGAATTGAGGTATACAAAGAAGGGGCCGAATACTTTCCTCCATGTTTCACCTTCTTCAAAGTGAGCCAAAATATCATTGCCAATGTAATGAGTTCCATGGAACATCTGTGACCCAAAGCTCAAGTATTTCAGCTCGGTTGTTTCGTGTTTTATGCCTTAAAAGAAAAACCACAAGAATTCTTTTTTGCTTTCACGTCAATGTACTAGATGTAGTGACTTGAAGGGAAATTTGATACTAATTAATGGGAGCAAGAGGGAGAAAGGTTACTGCAAGGCAAGCTGGACCAGTATGTGCTGTGAAATTTTGCTTGAAATTCATGGCTCGGAAAGATGATCCAGAAACCGATGATCGGGTGGGAGCTTATCCATCCGTGGACTCCGGCATCTTTGTTATCCATAGAATACTGGTATTTGTCGTCTACCTGATTTATTTTCATACGTAGTACAATCATCAACTTGGATATGCATTTTTAACATTACTAGGCTGCACATGACAAAATAAATTTTCACTTGCCTCTCCTTTGAGGTCTGGATTAATTGGATTGATAAGCAGAACAGATTCAGGTACAATAAGCTGTTTGCTCCTATCTGGGAGAATATCCTCTGGCATTGGCATTATTCGTTGTTTCTCATCTGTGATTGCCATGTAATGAAACCTGATTCAATAGTCGAAGATATAATTCAAATAAATAAGTTCGTCCCCACTTTAACAGCTAAGTTAAACGATATACAAGAGGGAATTCAACTTTTCTCTTCGCAACTTAAACGCCATTCTTGTTTGAGCCAGATCAAAGGCAGGGCATCCTGGAGGACGCTCGCATATTGCGTAGCAGTAGAAACCTGAGACTCCACTCCTCACAATGTATCTGAAAACTAACAATCTGTTATGTTTGACAAATCCTTGTGAAAATTTTGAGGGAAAAGGCTAGTAGTATACCTCAAGTCAACAGTGAGTGGCAGTTTGGTTCCAGGAGTTGAAGGATCATAAGTACTCTTGAATGAAACCTCCACATTATCATTGCTAAAAGTAATCACACTATACTCAGATCCTCTAAGCCTGAATTGGAAATAATAAATTTTTAGATTCTATTCCCCAGAAAATGGCTGACAGAAAATACGTACAACTGATATCTGTCCTGTCCTCCTGGCGAGCTCCAGTTGATATCCCAATACCTGTATGCATGTTCTACCCATTATAAGAACAATAGTTGTGTAATATCAGAACTAATTTTCTTGAATAAAGGTGTTTGTACAGGGCAATTTACAGGTGCTGAAATGACAACGCCTTATTGGCTATTTTAACTTTGATTTTTGTTCAAAATTCCATAAAATGCTGCCATCTGACATTCTGAAATTCCATCTGGCAAATCTGTGTGCTTGTAGCAGTGTTGAATTTTCAAAAAAAAAAAAAAAAAAAAAAAGGTTAAACCCTAACCTTAAGGGTCCCTCACCACCCCTGCCCTGGAGCATCGTGAGGGAGGTAAATCGCAGATTATGCCTCCAAGGGTATAGGGTGAAAGGCTGCTTGTACACTTGCACTTACCCAAGGGCCAAATCCATATTTCAGGATTCGAACTCTTGACGCAGCAGTCTCAAGTAAAGCTGGATTTCTCCACCCTCCTCTTTTACCACTTGGAGATGTGCCCTGGGGGCAGCAGTGTTGAATTTTCGTTATCATCTTTGGTGGTGTTTATTATTTAGCGTGGCTTTGCATCGATTTGGGATTGAGTTAAGTTGTCTTCCGGTTTTGAGTACTTCGTACACTTTTGCATCCCCCTTTTCTATCAGTGAACGTTTCATATCCTCATGCAAACATAGGCTTAACAACCCAAAATATGATTTTCATTTTACTTCTGAATTTCAGCTAAAAAATGTATATCCACAGTTAGATTGTTGTATAGCCATAATAAATATCAAGAAGAAGTAAAGCCACTTTATGCAATATGATATAAAACTGATAAATGAAAATTCTGATTTCTCTAATATGCAACAAAAATCTCTGAAAGTTACCCTCTATTCAATTCATTTGACTTGATATCTAGGAGATTACCCATTCCTCCATACTTTATGCCAGTCAATAGTCCTTGTGGTTTTGATATAGTCAGCCTCACCACTCCATTACCCAGTATAATCTGCAAAATAGTGCATATTTTTTAGTGGGAAAGATTCAAGGATATAATCTGCAAAATAGTGCCTATTTTTTAGTATAAAAGATTCAAGGATAAAATTCGGCATCACTTAAAAGGTAATTTAGGCTAATTCTCTTAATAAGAATACTAATCACAAAAGTATTGACCTTTTAAGATGAAACCAAGTGTCAATAAACAAGAGGGTGTGGGGTGAGTGGAGGGCTTAGCTTACATAAGACCTTTGGGTGATCAAAGTCACATTTTCCTTTGCCATAATTGAAGTTGGCTTCCTCTGTTTCCTCTGAAAATGTTGAAGCTTCAGTGATTTTGGTTTACTTGTATATTTATGCATAGGGAAAAAACTTCGAACAAGAAAAAGTATAAGAAAGCAAGTTTATAGGCTGTTTCTTGTCTTATTGTAAGTGAATACATTTTTTTTGTTGGAATTCTTGTTAATATCAGCTATAGAATAAGATATTCTTGATCTTTGCTGTGACAAAATTAAGAATGTTTTCATTGACAATGCTATCTTCACATTAAATCCAATCTAGTATTGGTTGAAAAATGTTGCACACCACACAAGTGGGCTTCGTAAACTGATATAAGTAATACAAATATTGAATAAGAAAACAATAGATTTAATGTGATGTCGACACGTGTAGCAACGCTATCTCATTGGAGTGTGGCAAGTGATGATCATGCATTAAAAGGGAAAGTATGACATGATAGTTAGAGATAATTTTTATACCGTCGATTCTAAATTAACGTATTTACATTTTTCACGTAGTGTTTCTCGATATTATATTCTACATTTCACATTAGTCCATTTTCCATAAAGAGATACTACAAGATGTTTTTGTTAAGTTATTGTTATAATTTTTATTTGTCGTTATTATGAGAAATGATTGCCAACCTTCCATGTGTATATCTCGATCTATTCAAATGCAATATTTAATGTTTATTAAAATGACAAATTAAAATTTTATCAGTAATTTCAAAATTTATTACACAATACTATTTATTAGCAAACTAATTAATAAATAATTTTAAGATTATTACTTAATTTTTGGCTACAATATAAGACCCAAAAATATAAAAATAAAAATTCCTTAAATGCGTTTCCAAGCCGCATCCTCTTCACCAAACAAAGACAGAATTGACCCAATTGGGTAACTGAAAATCTCCGCTCCACTCAGTGAGGATGGGCCTCGATTCAGCGGAGAAAACCTCCTCCACCCACAACATCCCACCAACCATTTCCATTTTTATATATTATTTTTATCATTATATAACATATTATCTATTACCTATTACACATATATATACTCACTCCTACACCTGTACACCAAATATATTTATCTGTGCCAAAGATTCTGAATTAGGTTCCAAGAATACCATTTTCAAGAAAAAGGAACGTTTTTAGCTTTTGAATCAGTAAGTGATCTTGAATCTCTTGTCTGAATTTCTCAATATAAGGATTTTCTCATTTTTAGATGCTCCCAACTGCATCAAGTTTGTGTCTCTTATGCTACTCTGTATATACTTCTTTTGTTTATGGTGTGAGAGATCTATTTCTATGAAATTTGATTTGGGTAGGAGAATGAGATTTGAATTGGGTTCTATATGTTATTTAATTTCATTGGTTATGAGGTGATGTCTGTGTATGATACAGAAGGGAATTCTAACTAGAATCCTTTAAAATATATGAGAAATATAGGATTTTGATTACCTTGATTTGACCAGATTTTGATATTATATGTCTATGATGATTGCAGAAAATGTGTACGTATTGAACTATCAATTCTATGATCTAATGATAAACTGAACCCAATGCTAAAAGCTACTTCTACAATTTGTCACCTTTAAAGAGGTTTGGTTCTTGACATTTTGCTCAATGAGTTTAATTTTATAGACGAATGACCATCACCTGATTTGTTTTAGCTCCAGAAATAATTATGCATATGTGACATTTATCAAGGTAAGGATTTTGGCAGAGAGAGAGAGGTGTGAGATCATTGTTCTAATATTCTTCTTTATAGTGAAAATTTTGTCACGACAAGTTGAATTAGTATCACATTGAGGGTGAGTCTCTGAAATTTGTGTGCATGCTTGTTATTGCACTTTTGTTAATTGGGATAAGCGATGAATCCCTAATATGATGCCTTTATCAGACATATACAAAGATGAGGGGAGGGGGACTGTGGCAACTTGGTCAATCAATTACTCGTCAATTAGCTCAGGCTAATAAGAAGACTATCACTCGTCGATGCTTTGCATCCGAAGCTGATCTGAAGAAGACAGTTCTGTATGACTTCCATGTCTCCAATGGGGGAAAGATGGTGCCTTTTGCTGGCTGGAGCATGCCAATCCAGTACAAGGACTCAATTATGGACTCTACATTAAACTGTAGGGAGAATGGCAGCCTTTTCGATGTTTCTCATATGTGTGGTTTAAGTCTCAAAGGGAAGGACTGCATACCATTTCTTGAGAAGTTAGTGGTTGCCGATGTTGCTGGTCTTGCACCCAGGACGGGGACTTTGACAGTTTTCACAAATGAGAAGGGAGGTGCAATTGACGATTCGGTGATAACTAAGGTGACAAATGACCACATATACCTGGTTGTTAATGCAGGATGCAGAGATAAAGATCTTGCCCATATTGAGGAACATATGAAGTCATTCACATCGAAAGGTGGTGATGTCGCTTGGCACATCCATGATGAGCGGTCCCTTTTAGCCCTCCAGGTCAGTTAATCACATTTCTACCATTATCGTTATCCTTGTTTTTAGCTTCCGTTGAAAGTTTTAGCTATTAAACTTAAAAAGGAATATAATAAACGAGACCTATTTTAAGAAATTCTCAGGCTGTTGGATTTTCAGTTTTACTTTTTCGTTGTCGTCTTCCATTGTTTTTGTTTTCTTGGTTATTTTTTCTCCAGGGTGTTAATGTTTGTTTTTTGAAGGGACGTTCACAAGAATGTTAAGAGTGTGTGTGTGTGTGTGTATAGCTTGTTATTCTTTAAGATCTCGTGCTTATACGACTTCTCCTCGTGTCTGGTGCAGGGTCCCCTTGCGGCCCCAGTTCTACAGCACCTGACAAGAGATGATTTGAGTAAGGTTTACTTCAGTGACTTTCGCATCTTGGATATCAATGGTGTTTCCTGCTTCCTTACGAGAACCGGGTGTGTTGCATTTCCTCAAGTTGTTTGTTTAAATAATTGCTGTCTTAAAAATTAAGAGGGACCAAGAGATCTTAACATCTGACAATTATGGGAGAGTCGATTAGATTTTTATTTATTTACCTTTTCATGTTTCTTCAAAACTTGCACAATTTTCAGAAGTTAATTCTATGCAGTTCTTAGTGTACTCTACTAGAAAGAAAAAGGAGCAGAAATCTTGTTCGCTATATTGTTGAGTTCTGTCAACTACTGCTTCTTTGAAAGTTACTGACATCGAAACTTTATGAACTTTCAGGTATACTGGTGAAGATGGCTTCGAAATTTCAGTTCCTTCAGAGCATTCTGTTGATCTTGCTAAAGCTATTCTGGAGAAATCGGATGGTAAGGTACGGTTGACAGGTTTAGGTGCCCGAGACAGTCTTCGACTCGAAGCTGGATTGTGTTTATATGGCAACGACATGGAGCAGCACATAACACCAGTGGAGGCAGGACTTACATGGGCCATAGGGAAGAGACGAAGGGCAGAAGGAGGTTTCCTCGGTGCTGAAGTAATACTCAAACAAATCGAAGAGGGCCCAAAAATAAGGCGAGTTGGTTTTATCTCTTCAGGTCCCCCAGCCAGAAGTCATAGCGAGGTTCAAGACGATAAAGGACAAAACATAGGAGAAGTCACCAGCGGAGGATTTAGCCCCTGCCTAAAGAAGAACATAGCCATGGGGTACATAAAATCTGGACAACACAAGGCGGGGACGAAAGTTAAGGTTGTGATTCGGGGAAAGTCCTATGATGGACTTGTCACGAAAATGCCATTTGTACCCACAAAGTACTACAAGCCATCCTAATTGTATGTTGATTCTTGAAGTTTTTCGAATTCCCTACTGTTACCTTTGCCTTTCTTGGTGAACTGATTGTGTTGCAATCAAATCTGATGGGTGCAATTAAAGGTGTTTTATGAGTTGCATGCCAAGTTATTTTCTTCATGTATGTTTATCTTCTAGATGTGTTGATTAGTGGACACAATAGATCAAGTCGTACATTGGACAAGATTTTAATTTTTATTTTTATTTTTTAATAGTATCTGATGCAGTCCAATTCACTCTACTTAACATGTTATTGTCAATTTGATGGTTATTTTCACTAATATCTTGAGTCTTTGAACGCGAAATTTGTATTACGTGGCAAAAGAATTTTTTTTCCCTTTTATATTTGACAAAGTTGATGAAGTGGGAGAACAAACAAAAAGGGTGAGATCATTTATCATAGAGGGAAATTAATTATTATCTAAAAGTAGAGACTTTTTAAATATAGGATATTCTCTATTTTGAAAGGGAAATCTTAAAATTATATTTCAAGAAATTCTTTAAATCAACATTTTAATTCAGCACCCGTTTAGATTTAATTATTTGGTATTATAATTTTTAGAATAGTATTTTTTTTTTTTTTAAATGTGTTGTTGAAAAAGAACGAAATTTTTTTGATTTACTGTGATATGTTTTTTATGAAAGATTGTGGTGTAAATAAGAAAGAAAAATTATATTGTGAAAAATGGGGGCCAAAAGTGGGATTAGAGAGTGGATTTGACTCTTCAAATTTAGTGAGCTCACTCTTAATAATTAAATATATTCAAATTATTCCAATTATCAATAGAGAAAATAATATAATAATTTGGAGGGAAGTCGGTAAAAATAAAAGATTATAAAAATAATAATTTATTTTTTGAGAGTATTAAAATTAAATGTTAAATATAATGAGTCCATTGGAGTATTTAAAAATTTTACTTTCTAAATTTATAGATACTCTTTAAGTCCCCGTTTTGGTCCCCATTAATTTTCATTTCATTACATTTCATTTTTTTATCCTATTTTCAATCACATAATCTTTCATAAAATAATATTACACGTAAATCACAAATTTCCTTCTTTTTCAACCACTCATTTTTCAAAAAAAAACACTATTCCAATTATTTTCATCTCCAAAAAATAGGGGCCAAACGTGGGCTTGTAGACTATATTATTTAAAAATAGAGAATCTTTTAAAGATGTTATAATAATATTTTAATATATAGATTATAAAAAGTAGGATCGTTGACCAAACAAATCAAAAGGGTGTTTCACCTAAAAGTTGTATTCACAAATACAAACCTGTAGCTTGTACAGAAAAATTCTGCCAAAATTTTGTCAAAAGATACTTGACAGATTTTTATTGGACATGGCAAAAAGAAAAAAATAATAATAATAATAACAGACCAACCAAATGCTGCCACAACAACATCCGATGAAATTCTGGCTGGTTTGCTTCTATACATACAAATATATATGGTCACAGATATTTGTATTTAGCATCTCCTCAAAATTTAACTAGATTGTGAAAGTTTTTGTTTGTCTTTTAGCATTATTGAGAAAAACTAATGTTTTGAATAGTGATTTTTCAAATAATGTGGGGTTAAAAAATATAAAAAGGTTTTAGGTTTATATGTAAAATATTTTATTGTGTGAACGTATTGTTAAAAATAAGTATGAAAATTAAAAAATTTTGTTTTAAAGAAAGATAAACATGAGCTTTGGATTAAATGTTACACGTAGAAAAAATTCATAATTATGATCATTTAAGAAAACAATTGGAAAATTAACAAATTTATAAGAAACTTTGGAAGAAAATCAGGTGGTATTTACTATGGTTTGTTATGATAAATGATCGTGACTTAGTATGATGTCTAACTGTGACACAATCTTGTGACATGTTAGTTACATTCATTTGATCACTTGCTTTTTGAAAAAAAAAAAATGTTAATGTCTAATTAACGAAATTAAAACTTAAACAACGTGATTTCGAGTTATTTTCTTTTGCAAGAACGCATGACGTTGTGTAAAAGTTGTACAAAATGCACATGGCTCACAAGTATGAACATTATCCATTACACTATTCTATTTTCACAACTTCTCGTTCTAATTATTAATTATGCCGATTCGGACCATTGATGTAAACAAATAAAAATAGTTGTGACTGCATATATAATTTTTCCTTGGAAGAAGGTGGAGTCGAATCCACGTTCCAAACTAACGGTATTTTTGGATAGAATTGGACAAATTATGCCAAGAATATAAAGGTTTGGATAAAAATGAAAGATGAACAAAAATTTGAGACCATTTGCGCCAATTTTCCAATTCTTTATGAATTCATCAATTCGATTTGACCGTTTAAAATGATAGGATTGGGGAAAAGGTGGATCTTGCTTCTTGCACACACGAAGTTGTAAAACCCTAATCCCATTCCTCTTTCAGGTTTCATCTTCTCTGATAAGTCTATACTCCTCCTAAAAACCCATACCTCTATTTTTCTGACAACACCAAATCTCAGAGAAAAGGAATAACAAAATGATCCAATTACTTTTTACTCTGATATTCATGGAGATTGCAATAACTGTGATGTTCGTGTTCAAAACGCCATTTAGGAAGCTGGTGATAATGGGCCTGGACAGGGTCAAGAGGGGACGCGGTCCGATTGTGGTCAAGACTGTGGCGGGGACTATTTTTGTAGTGATGATGTCCAGCGGGTACAATGTGGCGGCGATCCATAGGCGTTGGATTGATGATGGTGACATCAACTCTACTGACCAGATTCTTCTTGCTAAGCATCTTCTTGAAGCTTCTCTCATGGGTAATAGTTCCAAAAATATTGTTTTGTTTTTCAATTTGGTCATTTAGTTTATGAAAAATCCAAAATTATGCTGCACTGACCTATACGTTATAACTGTTTATCTGTATGTATTGGGATCCATTGGCATTTTTATATCAGGTTTATCATCAATCTTTATCAGTTTTGAAATGTTATATATTTATTATAACAAGGATTTTGAGTATTTCTTTTTGAAAATCAGGGCTTTAGCAAATATTTGCTTTGAAAATTGGATATTTTTCTTGTTGTAAGCTTTACAATTGTCAGATCTTTGATCAAGAAATGAATCGAGCCCCTCCTGCGACTGTGCATGTCGAATTCATTTGTATTCAGTTCATGTCAAAATTAATATCCAATCATAAGTTTTGTAATTTTATATATCATAAACATCTATTATAATCTACTAGTGGGAGAGAGAGTACCACTAATAGTCTAATGCCGGTGCTTAACTCACAACCTGAGGAATTTGTTTTGAGAGTGTACTTTGCAGAGTGCATAGTAAGTCAAGCTTTAGCTCCGATCAGTGTTTATGTCATATTACATCAAAATGCAAATTTCCTTTATCTCTCTGTTGGAAGACGAGCAAATCAGAAGATCCTTTCTATTGGCCAGAACGAAATTAGATCTTGTGGAATCATATTGAATATTTGACGATACATTTGTGTACCTTTCTAAAGTGTTTACCTCCAAGTATGATTCAGCAATAATGGCGGAAATGTGAAAGCTCATATATACAAATTTATTTTTTGAATTTGAATCTAGTGACAATGGTTATTTTATAGTTTACAGTTGGGAAGGAAGTTTTTCCTCCAAATCCTGTAAACATGGGACTTGAGATAGCAGATTTGCAATCATTGTCACTATATTATTCCTGCATTGACTGAAATTATGGAAAATTATTACATGCAAAATAAATATGTGGACTGTATTTATATGTGACCTTTTTTTAATTTGTGCAAATTTGTTGCAGGATTTTCTTTGTTCCTGGCATTTATGATTGATAGATTACATCATTATATCCGAGAACTTCGCATAAGAAGGAAGAGCATGGAAGCTGTAAAGAAACAGAACCAAGCTTTTGAGAATGGAAAAACTCCAGGTTCAGACGAAATCAAAGCTTTGGAACAAAAGAAGACTGCATTGCATGAAAAGATTATGCAATTGGAGTCAAAGCTCGAGGAAAAGATTAAAGAGGCAAACAGTGCAGAAGCCAATGCTACAGCTTTAAAGAAACAATCAGAAGGATTTCTTCTTGAATATGATCGTTTGCTCGAGGAAAATCAGAACCTTCGAAGCCAGTTGCAATCTCTAGATCGAAAATGGTCTCATTCCAATAGCAAAAAGGTTATTTAAAGAAACATGTCTGTGTTTTTGTTGATCTTTTCTAAATTTTGAGTGTCTTGCAGTTGATGTTTTCACAGCATGGTATATTGTGGTTGTAACTCGGCTCTTCAATGGAAAAAAACGTAGAAAGAGAAAAAAAAAAGAAAAAAAAAAGTATATCCATTCTGATGATTTACTGAATTACTCGTTCCAACAAAATTGTAAAATTATAGAAGGGAGAAATATATATATATATATATATATTTGGAAAAGTATTATTGCGATGTTGGTTCAATCGATCTTCTTGATGTTGTATTATAAATTTGTAGTACCGTTTACCTTTCTAGTAACTACATAGTAAGTCAATAGGAGTGTGCTTTGGCACCTAAGCGGTAAATATGAGATGGAAGTTACACAAATGGGATTAAGTCCCCAGCCCTTGGGTTCGCAGCGTGGGCTGGGCATCAGGAGGGAGCTAAAAGGGAAAAATGATGGTAGGATTGAAGTTTGAAAGATGGGACATTGTTGAGATAGCTACATATAGAGTAAAAATAGCTCTCTTTTCATTCACGAAGTTAAAAATGTGTATTTTTAGCCCATTTAATTGATTATGAGTATCGGGTTTTGACTTTTGACTTGCGGTTAAAAAGTTAAGTAAAAATTATGGGTCCTAAGAAATTTGAATATAAATGAAGTTTTACTAGTTTATAAATATACATCCCTTGAAAGACAATTATAAGCTTTGACAAACATACACTTAACCTTTCCGTCGAAAGGAACAAGGTAAATGAGATTTTGATAGATATAAGAAGTGTCGCTCCTTCGAATAGCCCCTGTTCAATAACCTAAAGAGAAATTGGGGGAAAATCATGGGCGGACCCAAGGGGGGGTTCTCGGGGGCACGTGACCCCCCAACTTTTGAATTTTTTTTTTCTTTTTTTAATTAATCATGTTTGGTATCAATTGAAATCTTAATTTTAATTTAAATCAAAGTTAACAATTAATTTTAATAATATATTTCATGAAATTCTTAACTTTTTTAATTTTTTTCAAAATATACTAAAAATATAATTTTAATCTCCACTAAGTAAGAACAAAATCATAATAAATTTGAATTTTTTTACATTTCTTTTACTCTATCTTACGCACTCCCTCACGCCTATTATCAAAACATTAATCCTTCTAATTTTTTTTTTTAAATTTTGTTTATAACTTTTCTACAAATTATTACATCTACAACAAATTTTCACTTTTCAATCAAATTTGGATTTTCTCCTATCCCATTTGTGTAAATAGAATGTGTGTGAACTAATTTTATCCAATTTACTTATATTTAACGAATTGTATTTATTTGATTGAATATTGGTTATATATTTTTCTTTTCAATCACTTGAATTGATTGTTTTTATTAAATATACTATAATTTTTTTTAAATATAAACTCATATTTTTTTGTAATGAGCAAATTATTAATAAAACGATTTTTAGAAATCAAATGGATGAAAATGATTAACAAAATATTAATAAAGAAATTTTTTTAAAATGTAAATTTACTATTTCTCGAGTCGAGTATAAATCATTTAAAAATTAAGAACAAAGTAGTCGATTTTGTAAAAAGTTTGATTGTGCCTCCCTAATTAAAAAATTCTGCGTCCACCCCCGAAAAACTATATTTTGAATAGTGAATTTTTGAAGAATGTGCAGTTAAAAAATAGAAAAAAATTAGTCTTATATACAATATATTTTATTATGTGAATGTGTGATTAAAAATTATTATAATAATAAAGAGATTTGAAACAACTTTCCTATTTTATGTTTATATAACACCAAAAAATGAAACAAAAAATATCACAAAACAAGAGTGATTCGGTGCTGCTAGGCGTACAGAAAGGGGGTTCACAGGGGAATCTGACCTGGCTGGGAAAAAAAAAGAAAAATAAAATAAAAAGGACAAAAACCGTTTGGAAATCGGGCAGTCCTCATTTGGCTTTGAACATATTTCCCCCAATTTCAAAACCCTTCCCGACTCTCCTTCACTGTTTCCACCGGCCTCCATAAAAGACGGCGAGACAACACCATAAAAAGCATCTCCAGCTCCGGCCATCTTCAAAATAGGTGAAGAAGAAGAATAGTCCATCGTCAAATCGAGGATTCGTGGAAATCGAAAAAGTTCAAACGTTGCCCATCTTCCACCGCCGCGAAGCATCCTCCACCGCCCAACTGAAAACGACATATTTTTCTAGTCTATACATCTCAAGTAAGTGTGTGACGTCTAACCTTTGGTCAAAGGATGAAATCTCTATGACAGCCATGAAGTCACCGAACTGAAACGAAGCGAAATTGTTGAAAAAACATTTGTAAAAATAATGGAAGGAATTAAATAGGTAGTTTTTGTTTGTGTAATTAAAAGTTGAACAAACAAATTGATTCATATTACTTTCATCTGGTTGTTGTCGAATTCAATCATGTGGAACTGATTTGAATCTGATTTCTTTGAGCACTCTTTGAAATACATTAAAATTAAGTTTCAATAATCTGATTATTCTTCATGTCGTTTAATACATTTCAGTTTATTAAGTATCTAAATAGCCATCTGTTATTTGAATGTTAAACTGCATAGTGCATACTCTGTAGCTGTGTATTGTGCACTAGTAATTATACATGAGACTGTAAAAATCTCAACTTCCCATGGGTCATAACATTGAGACAGATTTATGCTTATGCAAGTGTTGCACGTATCCCAGTTTAAAGAAGTGCAGAACATCATTTTTGTTTTAGCTTATTTCATTCATTTGCAGTATGGGACATGTTTGTCTAGCTTTATGATTTTGATAGAAATCAAAGATAGAGGTCTCATATATAACATTAATTGAAGCGAGTCTTGTGGAGTTTAGTTTATTGAACTGTTGACATAGAATAATTTTCAGTTTAAGTATGATCAAAGTGACACTATCAAAATATATTATGTAACTTCATTCTTTGTTGTTCATCATTTCGGCATGAGAGGAAGGAATGTTGGCATATGTCACAGTTGTCGAAGCAAGTGGCACTCATTCAAGGAATGCATGAGAAAACGTCGTTGCCCAAGGCGTCCACATGGATTTTAGAAATGTTTTGAGGTTGAAAAACAAACACGTAACAAAGGACGACTATTCAACATTTGCAGTAAGAACTGCAAATTTTTTGACTGGGTGGATGAAGGAGAATCAAGCTAACAGTGTAGTAACTTCAATGAGGTGATGCCAGAGAATGAGGAAGTTGAAGATTTTCCAAACATGCTTGAAACTTTGGCCCGAATAATTGAGAAACGAGACGTTGAGGTGTCATTGCAAGTGACATTCCGTAAGGGAAGAGGATACTTGGACTGGAATGGGAAAGAAAAGGGACCAACTTGTTTATTAGTAATTTTCGTTAATGGGTTGTTCAAGTTTTATTTGTAATTTGAAGACTTCTGTGGCATTATTATGTATTTTGTGTCAAACAAGAATTATGTTAAATGCATCTGATGCTTGTTTGACTTATATGTGCTTTTTATAAGCGATGAATGATAGATGCAGGAGATTTATTATCGGATGTCAATAGGAATTTTTACATGTTTCCTAAATCATGAAGTATTCATGTTGGTTTATATATGTTGAAAAAGATAACTGCAAGCATTAAGTCATTTTTAAGAGCTCCAATCATATTGCTTGGCATTGGTCATCATGTTTAGCTTAGTCCATTTTCTTTGAAATGTTCAAAAACAGATCACTTTTCCCTGTATCACGAAATAACCAAAGCAAAAAGCCATTGAGGCAATAACCCTTCGCCAAAATCAGCTTTCATTTAATTTCTTGCAAACCCGATAACAAGAAAATTATGAACTTCAGAAAATTTCAAAATTAGGCCCAACTTGGAAATGTATCACATCATTTGGGTCTGTGAACAAAGAAACAAAAGTTATACCATTTATTATAAGGTCTAAACTCCTATTCTTCATGTATTCATACACAAGTAGCCGCTGATCTCCATCGGAGCAACACCCTAGAAGGCGGACTAGGTTCTTGTGTTGTATACTGGTGATGATCCTCACCTCTGCTAGGAATTCTGATTCTGTTTGCTATGATTTGTCAACGGATAGTTTCTTTACAGCGACCAATCTCTTGTCTTCTAATTTTCCCTATGAAAAGAAGGAAGAAAAATTAATATTTTTTGAAGAATATGTGGTTAAAAAGTATTGAAAATTATCGAGTCTAATCTTTCACAACATCAAACATGTTATATTTGACAACCATGTGATCATTCAAGAATTAGTTTGCATTAAACCAATTATTTGAATAAAACATGAATGCAGGGGCTTGATCCGAAGAGTACCGCACGCCTATTCGCCAAAGCAGAATGCTTAGGGGAGAAACGAATAGGAGAGGACAACTGCTTCGTCCTAAAAGTGGCGGCAGATCGGGATGCAGTAATAGAAAGAAATGAAGGACCAGCCAAAGTGATCCGGCAAGTGTTGTATGGTTATTTCAGCCAGAAAAGCGGGCTTCTCATTTACATGGAAGATTCTCATTTTACCAGAGTCCAGTCTCCAGACGATACCATAATGACCATAATGACTCTGCATTATAATTCTCAAATTCTCTTAAAAAATGTAGTGCCACAGAACCTGAATAACAAATTTCCTAGCAAAGGAGAATTAAACATATAGCTGCCAAATTGGATTTCATTCACGTTATGGCCCAAATTGAAGCAACAGATCTCAAAAAACCAATTTAAGCATACATGTAATACCTGTTCACCCAGCTTTAAATAGCTAAGTTCGGTTCCCTTACATCCAAAATCCAAAAAAGGAAGTAGATTATGAGTAATCACATCTTCCCAAAACCTCCCTTCAAAATCACACTGCTCCTCGTACCGCAAAAAAACTACTGAACCTTTCTGAAATTCATATGGTTGGACCACCTTGTGGCGGCATATGTGTGTAATAGTAGGGAAACGGATGACCTGTTCAACAATACAAAAATTATCCACCTGTTATAAGAAATTCTATACAAATGTCATGAATTATCCTTGGCCTTACCTTGTGGACCGAATATGACACTTGGTGGGATAACATCCGATGTTGGCAATGGTCGTGTACATGCATGCATTTCAGCGTCGCCCTACGTAAAACAAAAAAATAGACCTTAAGTAACACCTACAACAAATAGTCGAACTATATGACGATACTTACCAACAATAGTTGTGAATAGGAGAACGGTGTCTGTGACGAGTATTGTTCTTACGAAGCTACAAATTCAGATGCAACCTCTTCCTCATTACCGTGCCTCGGTCTCGGTCTCTTTCCTTTGCTTGACGTCAAAGATGCCTACATGCAAAAGATAATTAAATTGCAATACAAATTCACAACTTTCGACAAATAGAGATGGAAAATGATGAACAAACCCGTGGTTTCTTGGACATCAACTCCAACGGACTTTTTTTCGAAGTCTTCGGGGTGCCCCCTTCCTCTTTGCAATGTTCGGGTCTAGTATGACGTCATTCGTAGTAATTTGGGATGGCACACACTGAAAGGATAACTGTACAGTCTATTGCATCACGCTATTCCTTGCATCACAGGAATTTCTTGTCATAAGCTCTTTTGCTTGCAATTTTATCCAGTCTAATATCGCACGTGCCCGGCCCTCGTCCTCTGCAACAAGGTCAGCTACCTCTGCAAAAGCTTTGCACATACTATCGTACCTCAACTGTCCAGGGGAACTGACCAAACCATCATAATTCACTGCAACCCTTGTGTAACACCTGCTGACGTCCCTCCTCTACCGCCGCAGTGTATAATGCTCGGGCAACTGCGTGACGTCATTACGAATCAATACCGCGATCGCATGTTTGCAAACAATATCTCGGAACTCAAAGAAATGACAACTGCATATGAAGTCAGCTGTCTCTTTTTGGAATGAGACAGAGAACATTTTCTTCTTCCTCTGCTCACCGTAAAGGACATCCTCACACACCGCATACGTGGTCTCATGAGGTCCCTCAGAAGTAGATATGAGATCATAGTATACCTTACCCTTGAATTCATTGTGGACTTCCCTGAACTTAGAAATGGTATAAACCGACTGAAAATGCTTTTCGATTTCGTAGTTTGTTGCACACGGTATAGTTTGTGAGTATGACCTAAAATTCGCCTGAAACTCCTTTTCAACCTTATCCCTGAGCGCTCGTTCGTATAGTTCTACAAATTGCTTCAGCGAGGTCTTGGAATGGACATAACCATCGAAGAATGCATTCATACTCTCGCTGTGTTGAGTTGTGGACATCCCTACCCAAAACGTGGTTTTCAAAAAGTAGGGAACCCAACGAGTTCTATTAACATACAACCCCGACAACCATTCGTTATCCATCAAGTCATATTTCTCGATCATCTGTTTCCACGTTGATTCAAATTCTTCTATATTCTATGAATCATATACCAACTGATGTATCATCAAAAATATTGCAGCCTTATTTACATGGTATCCGAACTTCTCCGGCAATTTTTTCAAAATGTGCCATAGACACCACCTGTCTGGTATCTGGGAACACGATCTCAATAGCATTTTGCATAGTCCTATCTTGATCAGTAATTATTCCACAGGGGGCTCTACCATGCATACACTGAAGCCACGTCCTAAATAGCCAGACAAAGGTATCTGTGTCCTCGTTTGATAACAACCCACAACCGAACAATATTGATTGACCGTGATGATTCACACCAACGAAGGGCACGAACGGCATGTCATACTTATTTGTTAGATAAGTGGTGTCAAATGTGACTACGTCACCAAACTCCATGTAAGCTTGTCTACACCTATTATCGAACCAAAACACATTTTTCAGGCGAGACTCATCGTCCACATCAATACTGAAGTAAAAACCCGAGCATTGTACTTGCATTTTTGAAAAATAACACTGTATTGCGGCCGCATCTCCCTCCCCTAGTCGTAATCATCTCACCTGCTCAATATAATTGCGACAGTCCCTTTCCACACACGTCATGTTCTCATATCCCCCTGCTTCAACAATCGCTGAGTTGAAACTTTTGTACAACGGAATTCCTGCGAAGTCATTCACTTCAAGTTTTCGTTTCACATTTGCACTCAACTCTCTATTGCAGCGATACAACCTAGACTTGGAAGAGCTAGTTCTATGATTATGCTCAAGGTGGACTGTATTAATTCTCCACATGCCATGACTATATGAAGAACTAGAGATCCTTGCTTTACAATTCGTCTGACTGATTGGTTGTGGATTTAAAGAGCCACTTGCATTAGTCGTTCTCTGACCTTCACGACTATATGTCAAGGTCACATATTTCAACAATTCATCATCCCCCTTCTTCGAGTTTCTTCTTCGGACTGGAAAACCGACATCATAAGCATATCTCTTATAGAAGTCAACCAATTGTTTCTCGTCATTGAACATCATACCCACCTTCGGCAAGATCGGCCCATTGTGTCCCAATGTTTCTTCTTCCACCCTGATGGCATTCTCTGCAACACTGTCATTATCTAGTGCCGAAACAAGTTCATCAGTCCCGTGTTCCATACTTCCTATGCTGTAAGAAAATAAGATGTAATGTAGGTCATCACATAAACTCTAGTATGTGTGTACCAAAAATATGTGATTTTCTATCAATGTTTGTGAATAAGCATCCCAAATGTTTGTCAGTAAGAAAAAAAAAGTATACTTGCATTCCATTTACCTTATATTTTTCCTTCAATTTGCATGTTTGCTTGCTTGTTTATGTGTGGACTATCACAACTTGATCGAGAATAAATAAGATCAGCCAGGTTTCCAGAGGATGATCATAAAATGTATTAGTAAATACCATAAAGTGGTTGGGACCCTATTTTCGCACGCAAATTCCTATTTTCATGGTCAATCAAAAAGTGCCTACCTACGAAATATTTCATTTAAAATACGTTCTTCCTACCTTAATTGTCTAATTTACTTTGGTAGAAAGGGGCTTGTTTTTCTTTATCCTCTTCCTCAACCCTACCCTCGTCTCCTAAGTTTACTTGAAAGCTGCTCTTGAGCGAAAAGAAGATGCCTTATTGCATGAAATAAGAAATGGGGCCTTTTTCCATTTTTCATCTCCAACTCATCCTTCTAGACAATTTCCTCTTTATATATCTAAACTATTTACCTATTTAAATTTTCTCAAGCTGTACTTTCCAACCACAGTCAAGTGGCAGGTTGAATAGCGCTCCATCTCCAATATGTATCTATCAGCCTCAAGATGCAGTTTTGAATTACAGATTTGGTATAGACACTAAAAATATTTTTCTGTATTTTTTATTATTCAACACCCATTATCTATCTGTTATTTGAATGTTTCAACGGCGAATAATATTTTATGGGTTTTTGGATTTCGTGCAGATTTTCATACCAGAGCATAAAAATGGTGTTCTGGGTTTTCGATTACGGATCATTACTACGATGAAAAAATAATTGGGTAGCATGCCGAACATATCATGGGAAAATGTCTCAGAATCTGTGGTACATCATGCTGAACACGGGAAGCCTTCAGGTGTAGCCCCGATTCTGTTGTGTCAACGTAGAGGACGTGGGGAAAATGCCGAACACGGGAATGGAAACGGAAAAATTGGGGAAAATGATGAAGGCTTTCGGCCGAAGGTGCGTGCCCAGTTATCTTGCCGTCGACAAAGAGGGAATGGAATGGGAATGAAACTGACAAAATGGACGGAGACGGAATGGAACGAGAATGGGAAAATTGGGGGGAAAGGGACGTGGTTTTCCCGCTTTTTGCCGCTTTGTGGGTCTTCCATTTTGGGCAGCACTTATTTTATTTTTTAGAACTTCCAGCTCAGCTTTTGTCCATCCACCTCAGATTTTTCAAATTTTCTGTAAAACTTCTGTCAAAACCAATCTGTTAGCCCAGCATTTTCCAGAGTGATTAGACTATTTCTTGATGAGTTCACATTACAGGCCTGCTTCTTGTCCATGTGGCGCCCCTGTTTTACCCCATGTGGCCAAACCTAGCCATATGGCTTTTTTCTTCGCATTAACCATGTGGAATCACGGTGTCGTTGCCTGCTAGTAAACATAGTTGTACGGTGGATGTAGTACGATACGATTGCGATCCCCAAAGTCAAACGTACAATTATGTTACAAATATTTTATACAAATTAATATGAATGCTAGGCACATCATATGGATATACAAAATCATTGGAAGAAAGAACGTAATTTTATCTATCTAGGTAATTAATACATAAAAGCAAAAGGTTGTTAACAATAATTGAAACAAATTATGTTACAGGAATATAAAGTTTGACATAATATCACATAATATTTTATCATTGAACAATTTTAGACATAATCAACTTTTTCATTTAATCACTTTCTTCTACATGCAAATTATGTCAAGCTTTCTATTAAAGTAACTTTATCCAATCGGAACACGTGTGAAAAAAAAAACAAGAAAATTGATGTAAGTTTGTAAAAATAAAAAATGTAAAGTGCTGCTTTAATTATTGAATACTGCTACTTGCATTAACGTTGGAATTGTCGTTGGTTGTGTTGTCACTGATGTTCGGATGTGTGCCACCGATGATGGAGGTGATTGCGGCGGCCAGGGCGGCGGTGAAATTAGGATCAGCTGTAATGGCTGCTGCGGCAGCACTAAGCGTGTTGGTAAAAGACTTGTGGAGTTCGGCCTGGCTTGGCAAGGCAGTTTCGATATCCTGAGACATCTGGAGCCCTGAAAATTTCGACCCGAAAACTTGAGCAATTGGTGGAGTTGGCAGTGGCGAAGGGACTTGGAATTGGGCAGGTGAAGTTCTTTGGAACTGTTGTAATGAATTTGGAGGTTGTGTGAGGTCTAATGTGACGGTAGGAATTGGTGCAGAGGCTGAAATTGTAGCAATGTTAGACGAATAAGGAAGAATAGTTCTCGCCGGAAAAGTTGTATTCAACAATCCATCAGCACCCGTGGTGGAGCCGCAAAGGAGCATATTGGCGGCGGCAGAGGTGGTGGACGCCATAGCCATGGCGGCCTGAGGCAGTGGATGACTATGTGTACCTTCATAGCTAGTAATCAAGATTGTTTTGTCTTCGGCACATCTTTGTACCTGTAATAGGTTAACATCGAGCGCTAAGATAGAAGTTCTCAACAAGGTTTCAGAACCCAAAAAAGATTACATCCGTCTGAAAGTTCAACGAGCATGAAAATAATAATGAAAATGAACATACTTGTTTGCGTACGGGACAACCAACCGCCATAGTGCAACGGTAATAAGCTCGTGGACATGGATTTCCTTTTGCCATTTTTTGTCCATATTTTCTCCATTGGCATCCATCGGATATCTATAATCAATCGCATATAGATTTAGCTCCAGATAACAACATATGACGATGACCAATAAAATTAGGATCGACTACTTTTTGTAACTTCATTTTACTTATTATTAGTAAAATATACAATAGGCGATCAGATTTAGTGCTTATTCTTGAAAAGAATAAGTGATTACCATCGGAGCTTCTGATATCGCTCGAATTGAAACCCGAGCTTTCCTCATAGTAGCCTCGGGGGTTTGATAGGGATTCAATTTTGGAACCTTTTTAGAAGCTAAGCCATGCGATTCCGGGCTCTCTTCCCTTCCAATCCTTTTAGTCCTTGACAATTCCTTTTCTGATCTATCTGATTTTGAATTTTCTTGTTGCTGCATAAATTCTACAAACTGCAAATGTAGTGAATTGTAATTGTTGTTGACCTGAGTAAGCATCCCTCTTAATTTCTGATTATCGGAATTCATTCGTTGAATCTCTACTTGCAATTGTGACAACTAAATCCAGAAATATGCAAAGAGAACCAAATAAGAAATCAAAGCTTGTAAGACTAATTATATAAAAATATATTCAACAATTTCACTCTTATTATCTCCTTACTTCATTCTTGGCTGGCTTATCCTCCACATGATCCGATGAAATCCTGTCTTCAACCGCAGTAACAAGTTGCAAGCCAGTCTATATTAAAGAAAAAAGATAAACATAAATCCAACGTGTTTGCATAGCACAACTCGAGATTTTAACTTCTATTTGTTACTGTTCAACGTTTTCACTACAAAGTACATAAGTTAATGAAAAGACTACGTACATGATCAGCAATAGGCTTCTTCTTATCTGAAAAGAAGTCTACTGCACCTAAAGCGATTGGTTTCTCGTCAACCGGCGACGGATTCACAGGAAACATAATATCCTTAGTTTGATGATTCAATCTTGGACTTAAATCCAATCTGAAAAACCCGACTCGATCAGAATTTTCGACGGTAAGACCGCATTTATTGTCCATCAATCAAGAAACAAAGAAAGAAAATATCAAGCATGCAAACTAATAGTGATTTGAATTCTTAAAAGAAGGCAATGTCAACAGTTAATATACATATATATATAGTGACGTAAGGTTGTGCGTCAGTTTTTGTTGCCATGTGGCAGTGGAGCCCACAGTTTAGAATTATATAGCGAGGGACGGGGGGAGAGAGAGATCTCTTCGTCGAGACCGAGTTTGACTCGTTCGTAATAGAAAAACACAGAGGGAGATGAATCCACCGGCCCCCGATATATGCGGCGGGTTCCACGCGATGAAAATGAACAGCAGAAAGTCAACGGATTTGACGGCCTATCTTTTGTAGGTGGCTGACGACTCGGCAACAGTGTGAAAGCTTGGTGGCGCGTAGTAAATACTCACTTTTTTGTTCGCGTAGAGGAAGAGGTTAAAGCGAGTAGATTGGTCAACTGGAGACCGCGTCACTTCCTTACAGGCTCCGATACTTGACTAGTGATGATACTTTACCGTCGGTATAAATAAGTTCTAATTCTTTGTACAAAATTGTTCTGACGGAAGAAAATCAAAAGTCTCACAAAGGGTCGACTTCATTGCGGGATCGATGTAATAAAAAATGACAAAAAAATTTCGACCCCACCCATGTGTGAGACTTCTGTAAGAGATCTGTGAGCTAGGATTCTGTACACCCAACTAGATTCTTCTAGGAATAATAATACTTCTCAATCTTATATAATGATTCCATATAGCTTAAACAAAGTTGTCGGAGCGTGTCTCTTCATTTTCCCGGGCTAGTTCTTGGACTAAGCTTCAGTTTGATAAAGTATTTTGAGATTATAAGTTGGTGAGTCATATCAAATGCAAGATTAAAAAATTGAAGACAATGAAATGTGTAGTTAATAATGAAGTTTGATCAATTTATAATTTCAAAAAAGCTTTGTCAGGGTCTAAGTATGTGCCTATGTGATTGATGAAGGATAAAGGTTGGGCCGTGAAGGAAGCGTGTGATGACCACAGGGTTGAGAAACCCAAGTGCCAAAGGTCGAGACTGGGGTTGTACAATACATTTTCTTAATATTTTATAGTGTAATTTAATTTGCGATAGAAAAATATAATCTACATTTTTTGAAGGATAAACATTGTACAATTCTTATTTGAATCGTTGGTGCACAAGAAAATTCTAACAGCTAAGGCAATTAGCAAAACACTTTTACATTTCTTGCTTTCATAACTAAAATTCAAATGGTTGAATTTCTAATGAATTTAAGGGGGTGTATTCAATTGAAATTTTTGAAAACCTTGATAGACTTTTTTTAAGTGATGACTTTTGTGAATTTCTTAGATTTTTTATAGATTTGTATGGAATTAGTGGAAGTTTTTCGTAGATTTCTATGGATTTTCATTTTAAAATTTTTATTGACTTTTGTAGAATTCAAAAGGTTTTTGAAGACCTTTATTTGAAATAGAATTCACGTGGATCTAGTGTTAAATTCCTACATACGAGATGTTAGTTCCCACAATGTCCCTTTTTCTTCCCATAAATTTAATTATGTATTTTTCATATAAAATTTAATACTTTAATAAAGAAAATAGACATTTTATTCGAGCTGTCACAATAAATCATGGCAAAAATTCAAGCCAATGACTTTAAAGAAGCACTTCTTGAAAGACAACTTATATCCCTTCCTTATTACTTAGTTTTAGGATTGTTTATTTTATTGTCGTAACATTCTCATTGTGTTGTTTGTAGAAAGATTCTTAAGTTTTAGTGAAACAACGTGGTTAGAAAGTCAACACTTATCTACCTCCCCAGGGCAATGGCAATGATACTAACTGACGTGTTTAGGAAAGTCCTAACCCCTTACTTGTATTTATTTTAATATTGGGGATAATGCATGTTTCATTTTTGGAGGTGAATCATCAATTGTTAATTGTTGTTGTCATTTATTTAATATTTTGTGTTTGTGTGCTTGTGTGATATGATTTGATTTCATGTGAATTGTGTGGAAAAAAATTTATTTGTATGCATCCTTGTATTAATGAGATAGCCTTGTCGGTTAGGATGAATATAATTGAGAGCATATAATAGTTTATAGATTGTGGATGAATCATGTACTTTGGTTGAATTTTCTGCTTATTCATGTGAGTCGTGATAATATTTATGCGCGATTATTAAATTTAGCATCGTATAAGAACATGAAGATTCATATTTGTAGACTGAGTAGATGATTTAAGTGCTTAATTTCTTAACCCATGATTCACAATATCCTTCAATTGTGTATATAATAATTTGGAGTGTTCTAGCCGGTAAAAGAAATGATTTAAGATTGTGGTGCTTCCGCGCATATGAAAAAGATTGTATGGAGTCTTTCTTTCTAGTATGAACTTGGTGATGACTAATTGCTATGGACTAACCCCTTTAAATTATGCTTTTCTTTTATAGAAAATAAGCATTGTACTTACTCAGTTTACACCTCATGCTTGACTTTTTGATTTAGTAAGTCCTTAGGGTATCTTGAAACTTGGTACCTTTCGATATTCAAAAATTGAGGAGTTAATGCCCAAAGCTCATTATGATAAGTGTATTTTATACACTTATTTGGGGGCCCAAAATAGCAATATCTGATAGTCCTTTTTAGGAAATCATATCGTAAATTGTTGTATTTTATGTTTTACAGGTAAACTCTATAAATGAAAAGGAATTGAGGAAACGATAAAGAAAATGACTAACTTGCATTAATTAAAATAAACTGTGGCCTTGGAAGATAAATTTCAATTAAATTGGGCCTCAACTTGGTGGTTTAGGTTACACACATACATACACACACTTGGAAAAGGCAAGAGTGAGAGAATTCTTATACAAAAAGAGACAGGCAACCAGGAAAGGAACATATACACGCTTAGGGCTGCTGGCTGGGGAAAAAAACACAAAAATTGAAGGGCAATTGGCAGCTGAATTAGAGAAAATTTTGAGGGAGATTATACATGCAAACAAATGAGGAAAATGCTGAAAATTACTAATGGAAAATACACGTGATCGGTGGCTTAATTGACAGAGAAAAAGACACATAAAACGGTAGTTTGCTGGAGAAATTACTAGAAGAAAGACGGCTCTTTTGGAGAAAAAATCATTCACGTTTCGTCAATTTTTTGTGATGTCTTTTCACTTTTGCGTGTTTAACTTCGACTTTATGTTTGGCTAAATTTTTTATTGTTAGGATATGATGAACCCTTGTTATGAAGTTTTTGGTTTAAATAATTAAATTGATGTTAATTTGTTTAATTGTTTGGATGTTTATTATGGTTTAGTTTCCTATTCAATTACTTGGCCAATAATTGAATTGTTTATGGGTTTTATTATCATCGAGAGAGATATATAATCGATATCACATAGTGATAAAGATTATGAATTTCGATAGAGGATAGAGATATACGCTTCACACGATTTTTATAGAAGTTCTAACTCGTTTAATGCTTTCTTGAACGTTCGTATTTTTCATAAAGATATAGGAAGGTCGTGTGTAAGATTAGATTTAATTGCTATAGAGAGAAGCTTTTAAATAAGATAAGAATATTGACCAAGAATCATAATTTCAAATTGTCAATTTAAATTGTTGAACTAAAAAATGGATTAGCAAGGGGGATTCTAAATTTCAGCATTACATCTCAAGAATTTGATAAATTTTCTTCACATTGCTTTTAAATTAGTTGATAACTTTAATAGTGTTTAGTGACAACTCGATTCTGCTATTCGATTAAGGGTTGTGTTAGCTTTAACGTGATCGAACACATAGTTCTCGTGGATTCAACACTCTACACACCACTTTGTTACTTGTTCACGATCTCGTTCACCTGCAGGAAATCAAATGATCACAAAGATTAAGAAGGGGGAAAAAGGGTGATGTCAAAATTGAGCCAAAAAGAAAATACGAAAGGCTTTGTAGAGGTAGAGGCATAGGCAAACTATCACTATTGGAGCAATCATTATGATGGAAGGTACTGCAATAAGAATAGTGAAAAACATAGGAGGTACTGTTGAAACCAACACCCACTGCTTCCTTAACTCAACAAATATCAACTTGTCTTTAACTTTATTAGCCCTACTAGTAGTTGTCCTGATAGGAAGCGGCTGATAAAGAGGAGGCACAACAATTGGGAAAGTTTGAGGTGTTCTTAATGTATACTGATTAGAGTAGTGGCCAAATATCAACATTAAAAGCAATGATGGGCTGTTGAAAATTGCAGTTGCCATTATACTCAATCTATACCTTGTTAAGAAATCTATGCTCTAAGTTTACCTCAATACAAACCTTATCCTCTCTAGATCGTTTCAAATCAGAAGTTGCTTAATCAATCCTCAAGAGTATCTCCATAGCTCTAGATAGAGGAAATAGGACTCCTTTAGCAGAAAAATGAACCGAAAGCAAATGAAATGAAATCCTAACAGGAGTAATAGAAGTCTCATGCTCAGGTCAAAAGACATAAGTCCATTTAAGGACCCTCTTTGGACACTCAGTAATGTACCATGAAGGCTTAAGAAATAATCTAATGTAATTATCCTCATGTGTACGGTATATAAGTATGTGGGTCAAGTCAATCAAACCAAATTCAGAGTAACCATGGAAACTGAACTTCTGAAAAATCTCAAGTACCTTTATCTTAGTTGGCTTGTGGGAGAATTTATCTACAAGTGTGTATTTTTAGGGCTCAGCAAGTGTAGCCTCCTTTGAAACTGTCAAGTCAATGGCTAGCTCTCCCAAATGAGTAAATGGTTCTTTACTTCTTAACCCAGTATCTGCGAGATCTACTAAAGCCTTTAAAATTGTAGCAGATGTCTTCCATGAATTCCTTTTTGCTGACGAAGAAACTGCATTGGCATAGGTCATTCGAGCCCGATTGAGCAATGAGCAGGCCTCATATGACAACAAAGATGGTAGAAATGGACCTAAATTAAATGGATGAAGCTATTGAGTTGTGGTGCCTACTCGAGAGGCAGCCCTTGTGATACCTCTGGGTTGGCTCGAAACACATTTGATGTCCAAAAAATCTACATTTTAATAGGTTGAAGCGAAAGTTCATCCTCTTTTTGATGGTCAGACACGCACAACGAATGGTAGATTGTGGAGGGAATAATGCCTCATTTCTTTGTGTGGCTTTCAATTTTTTGATTTGTTCATGCACGATGCATCCGATGTCGAAAGCGAAGTGGGCTTTTAAAGTGGTCGTCAGAATTTGATGGGTAATATTATGGTTAGGCATGTGGTGTAAGTTAGGGCCCAAGCTTAGAGCAATTTTTGGATATTTCGTGCACACTTCCCAATGTAGCAATTTTGGTCAAATTGAACGTTGCATAAACCACCCTAAGTCTTTTTGGGCATTCTAAGTTCATTTGGGGCTGTCTCAAACCCAAATTTACATCCGTAGTTAATGGTGGGAGAATATGGTGGCTTTGGTAAACACTCAATGTAGATGCAAGGAGGCACAAATAATCAGTTGAAAAGCGATAAGAACTAGAATGAATAGTACATCAGCAATGAATGCAAGAGTATTTACTTATAATCTCACTAGAAAAAAAAATGTATGTCTCTTTTTTGCATTCAATCTCCATTACATTGACGGAACAAAAATATAGGATGCAGCGATATAGAGCGTCAACACATGGTAGCATGAAAAGTAGCCACTACGTCGCCTATTTTATTATGGATGAGAGAAATACCAGATTTTCTTAAAAATTAAAGAGGAAATTACACAATTCCCTACTTTAAAAATTCACAATTCTAAAATAAGATAAGTAGTTTAATCTTTCAAAAATCAGATATTTTATTTTAATTAATATTTTTTTAAAAATAAATAATTTTAATAAATATATATATTCCATTACATTTACAAACCCTAATTAATTCTCAATACTCTCTCTCTCTACATTTCTCTCTTGCCTCATTCCCTCTCTATTCCCTGAAGAAAAACGCAGGTAGATGTGGTGGTGGTGGTTGTGTAGTGGTGGCGGATCTGGCGATAGTGTTTTCGTGGTGTGGCAGTACTATTGTTCCACTCGGCATCATATAGGAGCTTTCCCAATTGGTCTTGGATAATTTGAAGTTTCGACCGTTGGGCCAATCGTACCAAAGGTTGATTAGGCCGAATGAGACGCTGTAGTTTGCGAAGAGGATGGAGTGGAACTGAAGGGGCCATGGGGTTGGGTCAGTTGAAGTGGGTTTATCTGTAGCTGATACCAAAATTGAAGTGGTTAATGTGAAGAAGAAGAATAAGAGAGTAGAAATGTGAGCGGTGACGGTATGTGGCGGTGAAATGAAAAGAGATTTGATTATCTTATCCAAATTTTCCAATGGCATGGTGGTATGTGGCGGTGTTGTTGTAGAGGTGTGTGCACGGCGTGGCATAGTGTGGCGGTGGTATGGGGATGACGGATCTAGCGATGTTGGATGTGGTGTGGTGGGTTTGGCGATGGTGTTTTCATGGTGTGGCAGCGTGTGGTGGTACGGTAGGATGTGTGTGTGGTGTGGCAGCGTGTGGTGGTAAGGTAGGATGTGTGTGGTGTGGCAGCAATGTGTGGCGAATCTGGCGGTGGTGTTTTCGTGGTGTGGCAGTGTGTGGCGGTGGTTCCGATAGTGGCAGTCTGGCGGTGGTGTTTTCGTAGTGTGGCAGTGTATGGTGGTAGTTCCGATGGCAACAGTGGCATTGATGATGTTGGAGGATGTGGTTGTTTGGTGATAGTCACGGATTAATTCGTTAATTGTGACTATTAAATTGGTTAATCTGTGATCAATGTGATCAATAAGAAAGATAAATTGTGACAAAAAAATAATGTGAGACCTAAAAAATTAATAATTTATAATTATTTAATAAGTTGTGACCTATAATATTTATGATCTGTGACCTATAAATAAATTGCGACATATAAATTTTTTATCTGTGATCAACGAACAAATTTGTGGACTACGAAAGTTTTGAATTGTTACCGCAAAATAATTTTGACATTAAAAATTCTGATTTGTGATCGAAAAATAATATATGACTAATTAAATTATGAATCTGTGATCAAATTATATAGATCCATAACCTTAATATATTTAATTAATTAAATCATAAATAAATTTTAATAAATATCTGATTTTTGAAATTTGAAATCTTTGTTCTTAGGTTTGAAATGGGTAACACTTGGTATCAGAGCTTGGTACTCACTTTCTTAGACTTCACAATCTAGAGTAATGGCTAACCAGATATTTCAATTTCTTGAGGACATTCTACCAACCAACCTCCCTTCTTTGATAGAACACACTATGATTATTGGAAGGCTAGAATGATGATTTACATTCAATCTATAGATTACAACATTTGGGAAGTGATTGAATATGGGCCTTATAAACCTACTAAAACTATTAAGGTAGATGGCCAACCCGATCAAGTCATTCCCAAACCTATGGAAGAATATAATGAAGAAGATAAAAGAAAATTATCCTTAAAAATAAAACCTAAGAATCTTCTTTATTGTGCATTTGACAAAAATGAATTCAATCGCATTAGTATATGTGACTCCACATATGATATTTGGCATGTATTAGAAGTCACTCATGTTGGCACTAGTAAAGTCAAAGAAACAAAGATTAATCTCTTAGTTAAGGAATTTGAAAATTTCTTCATGAAACAAAATGAACCTATTATTGATATGATTACTCGCTTTACCGATATTGTAAATGGTCTCAAATGTTTTGATCGCAAATTTACTAACATTAAACTTGTAAGTAAAATGAGGTCATTATCGGTAGATTGGAGCTCATTGAGAATGTTGATAGAAAACACCAAGAATATCAATACATATCCATTGGAAGAACTATATGGGACACTAATGACCTATGAAATCAACAATGCCGAAATCAAATAAAAGACAAGGAAAAGCAAAAAGGAATCCAAAGAGTCTTCAAAACGCAAAATTGCTCTCAAATTGGCAATTGATGAAGGTACGTCCAATGAAAATGATCTTTAGTGCTTTTGAAAAATTCATCCCAATATATAAAATAAAAAATTATCAATCCCGCCGTAAATTCCAATTGCCTTTCATCATTTTTACATATTTCTATCTAGTTTAACATTAAACTTTCCATAAGAAAGATGCACAATCTTACTTTCACCTGTAAAGATGGCTACACATTATCCTTACCCCAACTTTATATGTATTTTATTTACGGGCAAACCAAACTTTATTACTGGACTTTCACCCGTAAAGATGGAGTGTATTTACTAGACTTTTGTGGCTTCTGGGCTTTATCTCAGTGTAATGATTTGTCTATAAAAGTTTTTCTTTTATAATTTTATATATTTCGGATCAAACAGGCAAGATTGTTCATTGGTGTTGCGTTGTCTTTATATACTCTGCTTATCTTTGTTAACTTTAACTAAAACTCTTGAATCCATCAAGAAGATTGTATATATCCTTTCTTTTTTGAATAGTATATTAAGTAAAATTGGAATTGCTTCTTTCTTACAACATTTTACAGAAGCAACTGGACCTTCTTTAATTTCTGTAATTATGGATCTTTTGGAATTTGGAGTCGGAATGACTTGCATTGTCCTTAAGTAATGGACTCAGGTGCAATATTCTTCCTTCCTTGTAGTGCTTTAGTAATTGTAATTTAATAGATGTATTTGGTGTATTCATAATTTTTGTGGAATATGTTGGTAGATACGGATGCATGTGAAGAACGTGGCTAACAAGCTCAATCAAATGACATAAATTTGCAATCTGGTCTTCCTCCACGTGCACCATCAACATTGGGTAAACAAAAACCTAATAGATTAGCTTCTTATGTTTGGGATCACTTCACTCTATTAGGCTCAAGGGATGATCCAGATGTTAGGTGCAAGTGTATTTGCAATCTGGTCTTCCTCCACGTGCACCATCAACATTGGGTAAACAAAAACCTAATAGATTAGCTTCTTATGTTTGGGATCACTTCACTCTATTAGGCTCAAGGGATGATCCAGATGTTAGGTGCAAGTGTATTTGCAATCTGGTCTTCCTCCACGTGCACCATCAACATTGGGTAAACGAAAACCTAATAGATTAACTTCTTATGTTTGGGATCACTTCACTCTATTGGGCTCAAGGGATGATTCAGATGTTAAGTGTAAATGTAATTATTGTGGAGTAGATTATGCTTGTGGTACTAAGAAGTGTGGTACTAGTACATTGAGTAATCATTTGACAAATCATTGTAAGAAGTATCCAGGTAGATTAGTGGATAAGAAGCAAAAAACCTTATCATTTGAGAACAAGAAAGAGGGTGGAGGGAGCAATCTTATTGTTGTTGGTCAAACCAAGGAAGAGTGTAGAGTTGCATGTGCTAAAATGATAGTTTTGGATGAATTACCTTTTAAGTTTGTTGAAGCTCGTGGTTTTAGGCTCTTTTGTAGTGTAGCATGTCCTCAATTTCAGGCTCCATCTCGTAGGACTCTTGTTAGAGATATTTATCAGTTGTATTTAGATGAAAAATTGAAATTGAGAGATGCATTTTCTTTTAACCGTCAAAGGGTTTCACTTACAACTGATACTTGGACTTCTATTCGGAATATTAATTACATGTCTCTTACAGCACACTACGTTGATCTTGATTGGACGCTTAATAAACATATTTTGAGTTTTTATGTTGTTCTAAATCATAAGTGAGAAACAATTGGAAAAATGATTGAGTCTTGCTTGTATGATCGGGGGATATAGAAAATTTTTGTAATAACTGTTGATAATCAAGCTCCAATGACACAGCCATTTCTTATCTTAGGTGAAAGGTAGTTTCCTGTGGTAGTGATGGATGGGTTCTAGATGAGAGGTATTTGCACTTGAGATGTTGTGCGCACATCATCAATTTGATTTTTGTTGAAGGCTTGAGGAAAGCACATGACTCCATTGTGAATATTCGCAATGCAATCAAATATGTGAAATATTCTCCCTCTAGGTATGAAAAATTGAAGGAGTGTGCAAGGAAAGAGAAGATTGATCGCAAGTCTATTGTGTTTTTGGATGTTCCAACTAGGTGGAATTCTACCTATTTGATGTTGGAAATGGCATTAAATTTTGAAAAAGCTTTCGATAGGTTAGAAGAAGAGGATGCTTAGTATTTGCATTACTTTCGAGATAATGATAATGGTAGAAGGAAGGGTGGACCTCCGTCAAATTTAGATTGGGAAAGCACATCTGTTTTTGTTAAATTTCTTGAAAATTTCTTCAATGTGACTTTGAAGTTTAGTGCTTCATTGGAAGTTAGTGCTTGTACTTATCTTCATGAAATTTGAATGGAAATTAAGGGAAAATTACTTGTTGTGTGAAATGGCGACTAATATGAAGAAGAAGTTTGATAAGTATTGGGGTAAAATGGAAAATGTGAATCAATTGTTGCTTTTTACTACTATCCTTGATCCAAAATACAAAATGGATTATGTTGAATATTGTTTGAATGATCTATATATGGATGGAGAAGTTGTTAGTAATATTATGAAATCTTTGAAAGCCAATTTGATGGATATTTATGAGTGATATGTAAGTCACGAAGGCATTCATGGAAGTAGTCAAGCATCAACTGAAGAGTCTTCAAGTTCAATCAATACTTATGAAGGATCTTCTTCTTCTGTAAGTGATGCTCGTCTTTCTAGATTTATGGAAAAACAAGCAATTAAGGATAAGGATGAGATAAAAAAAATGATGTTGAACGATACTTATTAGATGCTCGTGAAAGCATAGAGAATAAGGATTTTGAAGTTCTAGATTGGTGGAAGGTGAACGAAAATAAGTATGGCGTCTTGTCCAATTTGGCCAAAGAAGTGTTGGCAATTCAAGTTTCAACTGTTGGTTCAGAAAGTGCATTTAGTACTAGAGGAAGGATACTTGATCCTTTCCGTAGTTCCTTAAGTCCTAGAATGGTTGAGGTCTTAGTATGCACTCAAAATTGGTTGAAGGCTTCTCCGAACTTGGATGGTTTTTGCATGGAAGATGTTGAGCATTACAACCAAATGGATGAACTTTTAGAATCAATGAATTCAAAATCAACTGAAGATGACCAAGGGGCCAATGCTAAGTGGTTCATTTCATTTTACATGGTTTCACTTTTGAGATAGGCATATTAATCTGTCAATAATTTCATGATTTGTATATTTCCAACAATTTTCTTATTTTTGTAGAACTAATTTGCACAATTTTTATGCTAACAGGACGCTTGATACTACCGAGCTCTAGTATTGCAGAATTATTTTTGCTATATATTAACATAGTTGACCTTGGTCACAATTGCCATTCCTGGTATGTTTGTAAATAAAAACTTTATGTCTCTAGTCTTATTAAAATCCTTTCTTCTCACTGTTTCTGTGAGATGTCTTATAATTCATTTAGTCAGACTCGAAATATGCATATCTACAATCACCATGTTATGCTATATGTTTTTTGAATCTCAGAAGATTGGCAACTTTACTTGTTTTTGTCTGAAAAGAGGTGCCTGGACTGGAACCTCTTTATCCCTCAAACTTTCTAGCCTTAAGATCAAAGATTTGACACAACCATTTAGCATTCTCAGGTAATACCCTCCTCTAGAATTCAAAGAATCTCATTACTAATTTTAGTTCATATCACATCATAGTGCGTGCAAGTATATATCCAAGATCAAGCTTCTAATTCAATAGATGGCAATGCCTGCAGAATTTACAATGGATGGCAACTCTTTAATTTAAGTGAATCAAGTTTTTATGCTTCTTTTATGCAGACAGATCAAGCTTCCAACATTTTCATTTTTATATGATATGTTTACTTGTACAGATCAGAATCAACAGCTGCCTTTTTTGTTGGGATTTATCTGGAGATTGCAAACTGAGGTCTGAGATGCAATGGATGGCAGCTCTTCTAAGATGCAATATTTACAATAGATGACAGCCCTTTGGAGATGCAAAGCTCCTGATGAATCATTTTGCTTATTTAGCTGTCTATCACAAGTTTACCGTCTATATTAGTTTCCAAGTTTATTGACATTGGATCATGACTGTATTAGTTGTATTTGGTTGAATTTTTATTCGAATAGTTGTTACCCGTACTAAATATTAATCTTATTTGGATGACGTACAGGTTTTATTTGAGTATGTTTTGTTACATTTTGCCAAATCGACCAACCCGACCCAACCCGACCAATACTTGATTGGGTTGGATTCCAACATTTAATTGGGTTGGGTTGGGGTAAAAACTAACCCAATCCAACCCATGCCCACTCCTACTTGGGCCTTATGAAGCTTATTCACTTTTCCCATTATACCAAAGCTCTACCCTATGGAATGCTTTTAACAAAAATCTTCAAACACTTCAATGTCTCTCTTGATGATGAAGCCACTGTCAAACCTCGTCCCACCGATACAATCAATATTCAAACCCTCAAACGTATGAAACTTTATGAAACTCAAGGCCAGTGAGTGGCTTACACCAAAGGATTTGATCGTGCCTCGGGTTCTTCAACATTACCCTGTGAAGAAGAAAAGGAAGCCAACAAAGATGTTCCATTACCTTTGCATCCACTATCCATTAGTGCCCCTTATCCTCTTCCCGTGGGTTCAAATTTACTGAGGATCAGTATAATCTACTCACCGGGCATCTCGACTCAATCACGTCTTCAGCTGATGGGCTTAGCAATGTTCGTCATCATGTTCAGTCGCAGTAGGCCGCGATACAGGCTCGACAGGATGCCATTCTTGTACAGCAGGCAAAGACACAGGCTCAGCAGAATGCATTTTATGCTCACTTTTATATACATTTTCCTCCACCGCCTCCTCCGGAGCCTTAGTTTTATTTTTCTTATGAATGTTTTTTTTTGTAATCTGGAACTCTTTATGACTCTAACTTTATGCGTTTTGATTATGAAGTTATGAACTTATGTTTTTTATATACTACATTAATTGTAATTTTTGATTATGCCAAAAGGGAGGAAATTATATGAGATGATATGATGCATGATAAAGACGATATAATGCAATGAGATGAATATTGTATAAGATGCATGATAAGAATGCGTAAGTAAGCGGGAATACATGTATAAAAGATAGGGGGAATTATTTCTTTACTTATCAAATTTCTATTATTTCTTTACTTATCAAATATCTATTATCTCTTGTTTATTTCGTTACCTATTAAATTTCTATCATCTCTTGTTTGTATTAACCAAAAAGGAGAAAATTGTTGACCTACGATTGACTTTTTGTTTTGATTATAACAAACAAATTATATTTAATAATCGTATTTGAGTGATTATAGAAGTTATGACAAACATGGACAAAATGATGCTTTTAAAGCTTTCGCAAATTGAACAAAGTAAAAGTCGAGCTACACATCAAGACAACGAGCACCTCATCAAGTCAAACATAGATGAGATTAGAAGAAATTAGACTTGGATACCTTGATCTCAAATGGTAAGGTAAAACACTTTAGCATTTGGCACTTACGTCATTTGAAACTCAAGAAAAGTTTATTCGCACAACAAACATGATTTTTGTATAAATAATTTTTCTCAAGGGATGAACCTATTAGACTTTTAAGGAAATGTCAAAAAGTATGAAAAACATGTTAGAAATATCCTTCATGAGATTACATCCTTTTTAAAACATTAAAAAAAAGGAAAATTTCTAACTATCGGACACAAATTGGCCTAGAGAACGCATCCGGTAGCTCTGGCGGACGAGTCTGATGATCCGCGGTATGGAAGTTTTGTTCAACAATTAAGAAATTGAAAGTTCTGACTTTTGAACAAAAAACGGTTATTTGACGTCCAGTAGCCTCGTCCGGTAAGACAAAACTTTTGACAATTTTGCTGCTATAAATACCAAATCATTTTGCATTCAAAGACAGACCTTTGTGAGAATTAAAGAGAGAGATTATTGATCTTAACTACTCAATCATTTTTCTATATATACTTTTCAACTAATTTACATTAGAAAAACTTTTGATTGATTCAACCTTTGAAAATCTTTCTATTCATTAAAGTTTTTCTCATCTAACACTTGAGTTTCAATTATTGCTATCTACTAAAGTGTTAACTATCTTATCTTATTGTACTCAACTCCAAATATATCATTCATCACAAGAGAAATGTCTATTTGTAAACTCTTTGTTTTCAAACTTGTGGGTTGAGTTGAGGTCCCGAAAATCTCAACATTGTAAAATGATCGATGTTCCTTGATTGTAAATCACTGGAAGCAATGTAAGAATATTGGATTACACAATAAGTCAATCAATATAGTGAAAAATATCTTGCTCGTGACAGAGAGCTTAGTAACGGTGATAGTGATGGCAATGGGACGCCTCGCCTCATTTCTCCCACCCCACGCCCTGCTCGCACCTCACCTCGCGATGGGGCAGGAGGCTTGCCTAACAAAGTTAATATCCAAAATAAATACTACAAATCTTAAATATAATAGTCGCTATTGGTATATAACATTGATTATTAGGATGAACAAGATTTTTTGTGTTTTTTCCTTTGATATTGTCACAAAAGTTGTAACCCTACACACTTTAATTTATTACAATATATAGATTTTCAAATTTGTTCAGTTGAACATGTTATATTTTTTTATATTTATTTTTATCAATATAATATCAATTTGATAAAGTAGTATAACGGTATATATAAATTAGTCAAGTTTGATAAGACTTGTACAATTGAGAATACTAGAAAATAGGTCACATCTTTCTATTTGAAGCAAGTTAAACCCTAACCTTTTAATAAATAAATTCACGTCATTTGATTCGAGGTGGGTTTTTTTGCCCCATTCAGGGCGGGGTAAATTGCCATCACTAAACGGGGATGTAGATCATTACATTGGATTGAACCTTCATATCATATCATTTAACTTCTCTTCCCTTTTACTTATCTTTGCTTTTATTTATTACTTGTGATTTCATCTTAGTCTTTGCTCTTTTTCATATTTAAAAATATTTGATCAATTGCTACATTCAAATAAGCATTAGTTGTATACTTAGGCTCTGTTTGGTACCCATTTTTTTCAAAATGCATTTTTCTCTCTCTTCTTTTCAATCACACATTTTTTATTAAAATAATATTACACATAAATCAAAAAAAAATCTTATTTTTCAACCACACATTTCTCATCAATTTACTATTCAAAAATGCATTTTTACATAAAAATATTTTCCAAACACCCCCTTAAAATTATTTTTCGAAAAAGTTGTTATAACCAATTCACCCCTCCCCTCTTGATTAGCTAGACCTGGGCTTTCAATACTTAGCCTCTTAATTTTAAATTTTTCCCATTTCCTAGCACTTGTTTGGGCCCCATTTTTGGGTAAATAATGAATTTTTGAATAGTATATTGATGGAAAATATCTGGTTAAAAAATAAAGAAAAGTTTTGAATTTTCGTGTAATATTATTTTATTGAAAAATATGTGTTTAAAATAATTTTAAAATACTACTGAAAATTCATTTTTTCCAAAGAATCGGGCTCAAGCAAGGGCCTAATCATATTTGGGTACAAATCTTGAACTAAAGAATCGGGTATTGCTAGAAAAAGTCATTATGAGTGCCATATTAAGTTCAATGACCTTTGATCTATTATTTCGATCATGATTTTGGACGATGATCATGGTTTATAATCATGCAATCTAAATCCTCTCTCCGAAACATCCCGTTTCTATTAAATTTATCGGTAATACTCTAGAAAATAAAAATATTTTCTTTCTGATTAATTTTTTTCGAATTAAGAAGTTGTGTTTGTGACAGTCTCGAGTTCAAAATGATTACTTAAAATGCGAGCTAGAAAATACCTAGTCGGCCCCCTGGGGCACATCCAAGTTGGCAAAGGAAGGACAGTGCGGGGCTCGCAACCCCAGCGTGGGGAGTTCGATTCCTGGTTGGAGCAGCTAAGTGTTGTAATAACCAGAGGAAGGGTTGGAGCAGTTTGGTAATGTAATAACCATGAAGAAGGCTCCCTTGGGGCCAGGAGTATAAAGGCTGTTCGAACTCTGATCAACTTGGGCACATCCCGCGATTTACCTCCCTGAGCTGCTGAGGGGTCGGAAGTTCAGGGACGAGGATATAGTCTAGCGTAAACTGGGACACCTCGTTAAAAAAAAAAATAGAAAATACCTAGCCGATGTTTTCGGGTTTGGTGGGAGGGCTAATCTAGTCACTTTGCCTAGGTTTTCTTTTCTCTCTATGAATTAGCTGTTTTCCAGGTAAACATTCAAAAGGTGTATTGAGTCAGCTCATGGTTGCAAATGTGTGGAGCCCTTTTTCACCATATAATTGCACTCAAAATTTCATAAAATGACAAAAATAAGTGGGCTTCTGATGTTACCTCCGACACTTTTGCTTTCTATTTGTACTCCTCATAAGACCTAACAGGTATATTTTTGTAGGATAGGTCCCTCATCTTTTGGCAGGATGCTTATGAAGTCAAGTTACATTATCAGCTTGTTAGAGCCCAATTATTTGGAAAAAATGCCTTCTTCTACGGTGTTTTGATATCATTTTAATTACACATTTTTCAATAAAATAATATCACACGTAAATTCAAAACTTCTTATTTTTTAACCATACATTTCTCGTCAATGCACTATTCAAAAATTCATTTTTTCCTCCAAAATAGGACACAAACAAGGCCTATATTCGAATTAGATGGTATTATAAACAATGGGTTTTGCTACTTGTACACCCTGATACCCTCACTAAAGAGGGGCCCATGATTTTTTTATTCGTCGTGAGCCCCCATTTGTGAGGGGGGTTTGTAAGAAAAATCCTATAAACAATACTTTTGTTTTTTACTTATTCATTGTGTCTTTTCGAAGAATTTATGAATAATTTGATTTAAATGAATAAATAAAATAGTACTTTTAAATTCTTCAAATGTACGTTGGAAAAAGAAGTTTTGCCAATTTCTAAACACCCACAAAATTTTATGGTGGGCTGATGTCACTATCACAAATAATGACATTTTAGTCATTTTCACAAATCTCTTTACTCCGAACGAGTCCAACGTCGGTCGTCGGTGGAGGCGGCATTCATATGCATGCTACGTGGCGATTCCGTAATAATTTGCTTTTCTAAGGGTAAATTTGTCTATACACTAATTTTAAATTCAGAAAAGAAGACCTGAAAAACTGTGACAGATCATACTTTGCTTGCCTACTTCCAACCAATATGATTATTTCATTTTACATAGAAAATTTGCAAAATTGGTATTTAATCTATTTATCTAGTAGCAAGTTCATCCTCAATAATAAAAAGTTGGTCATCAACCTTTAATTATAGTTACACGAACAAATTATTCCAAAAACGAAAATTATCATAATATTTATTAATAATTTTTTTGATTTTTCAATATTATCATTGAAAAATTGCAACATTCGTATCTAACGCTTTATCCTAGTAGCAAGTTATTCAACAATTTTTAAATTAAGTTACATAATCAGTTTTCCACGATATAAATTGTTCGAATTATTGTTAGATTATTTGTATGGTCTTCACACATCCAATTCTTTTTATTAAGATATGTGTTTCTCTATAATGAGAGCACTTCTTAGGAACTTGGTAGGAAAATTAGATGATATCAATAGGAATGTTAAATGTGTTAAGTCAAGTCACTTGGCTTGTCCTGTCAGGCGAGTCGACTTGCGCTCACTTATGAGGTGAGTCGAGCTCTAGTTGCTTCGTTTTGTAGAATAGTGAATCAACTCGTCCCACTCAATACTTTGGGATTTCAATGTAAGTGAGTAAAATGTAATGTTGAGATGAATTTGCCTTTCGTTTTAAAGGTTTAGAATCAAAATGTTACTGAGACAACAGATTGGAGACTAATTGTGTAATTTTCTTAAATGCAGGTCAGTAATTAATTTCGTTTTTATGTTTCCCCACATTTGCCGACGTATTTAATTCATTTTTTTGTTTCTGGCCTTTATTCTCTCTCTCTTAATGAGACTGAAGCTTCGAATCTCAGAGAGCTTTTAACGATGGCGACGCCTACCGAAGCCCATCACAGAGTCTCCTCCTCTTCTTCTTCTTCATTCAAACGCTGCAGTTTCACAGTTCTCAGTTAGGCTTTTACTAACATATGAGCTGTACTAACTTTAATCGTTCGAAATTTCTGAAATGGAGACGAAAGTGACAGTCAATTCTACACCGTTTTTCACTGCGCTTGTGATGATTCTTGCGGTGATATTTAGTAGTGTTAGCGGAACTACTGATCCTAGTGATGGTAAAGCTTTAATGTGTGTTTCTCTTTGGTGTTATTTTAGTGATTTCTAGTGTGATTTGATCGGTGAGCTGATCAGGCTTACCATGGAGAAAAATGATGGAAATGAGTATTTTTCAACTTTGATACTAATACATTTTTAGAATTTAAGGTCTTGAATGATGCGATGTGATGTATATACGGGCGTGACTGACTGAGAGTCCTATGATTCAACTTTGATGAAAAAGTTATATTTGAATCTATAATGAACTTTTTGGTTTGTTCTGAAGAATGGTGATTTATTAGGGAAGTGACTAGAAGATGAGCCTTGGTCTTGTTAGTATGTGCTGGCATTTTACTTCCAATAATGATTTCATGAGATCATAGTATTATTAGGTAATTTGTTTGACTCCGGTAAACTGAATGGTAACATAATTTAGATATTGAGTTTGGAAAATTCGATTTTCCCATCTTGGTATAACACTGGATTCCAGGATAACTACAAATTGATAATTTGCTGGGTAGAAGTGATTCATTGTCGGACAAGTCCATTCATCAGAATACCTAGATGCATGTTGTCTCTGTCTCTGTTTCTTGTATATGTGCTTCTCTGTATATATGTGCTGCAGAAATTTGAAGGTATGAGGTCTGGTATTTTGTGTTTATTTTTTCTTAGTTGTGATATGACGAAGGGCGCATTAAATGTGATGAATCTAAAACCAAGCATAAGCTAGATTATTATCCAAGGGTAATTTTATAAAACTCTGGAGTTGAATTGTGGAGTTTTGAGCTCCTTCTCTCTTTATAGTTTGGGTGTTTAAGAATTTAACAGTCAATGTATGTCAAATGAGGACTCACTTGCAAAAGCAGCTACCTTGATTTTGTATTATCGGATTTTGCATGGCTACCATTCTTTCTCATATATTTGATCGGTTTTTTCTAGCATAAGCTTGAGAGTATATGGTGTTGGCTTGGTGTACAAAGATGTAAATTTGTCATTAGTATCAGATTGACTGCTGTTTATATCTGTTCAACTGAATCTGGTGTCATGATTGCCTGCATGGACAGTACAAGGGCTTCAAGTTTTGTACACTTCACTAAACAGTTCGTCACAGCTAACTGGGTGGAAATCTAGTGGAGGTGATCCTTGTGGAGAGTCGTGGAAGGGAGTCACATGTCAGGGTTCTGCTGTTGTCTCTGTGTGAGTTATGTTCTATTGGAATTCTGTATATTGACATTACAGGCACATTGAGGGCTTAATCAGTTCGTATTTTGGGCTGAATATTTTTTTATTCTATAAACAGTCAAATTTCTGGGTTGGAACTCAGCGGAACAATGGGTTACATGCTTAATAACCTAATTTCATTAAAGACGCTGTAAGAGAACTCTTTTCTCCATTGCACTTATTAGTCCAAATGTTTTTAAGTTGTTGTCAAAATTGAGTTAATTAATTTTTTATTTACTTTTGTTACAGGGATTTGAGTGATAATAATATTCGCGATGCAATTCCATATCAGCTACCTCCAAACCTGACAAACCTGTAATGTTTCGATATGTTATGAGGAGCAATTCTTTGTACGGTAGTAGTATTTATTTCAATGATACTTGTGCTAATGTTATTCACTTCTTTCTTCAGAAACCTTGCAAACAACAATATAAGTGGGAATCTCCCTTATTACATATCTAGTATGGCCTCTCTTAATTATTTGTGAGTGGCATATCCTCTACGCCCTCAATATATTAAAACAACTAGATGCATTATCTGATCTAGATGGGTTTCCATATTCATGGTTTTAGGAACGTTAGTCAGAATTCGCTGTCTCAGTCGATTGGAGATATGTTTGCCAATCATTCCGCCCTGGCAACTTTGTAAGGCACTGGGTTAAATTTGTAGTCTAACTTCGTAAATTTTGTCGTTTATTTTCATAAATCTCCATAGTTTATGTTCTATTCATTCAAATTCTCTTTTGCTTGTAGATTATGTATTCGACCACTCTCATCTTTGCTATGACTTCTTTTAGCCTTTCGATGCAGAACACAAAATAAGAGAGAGAGAGAGAGGAGAATCTCGTAGAGGGAAATTTTAATGTCAATAAATAATTATATTCCATTTATGTAAATTGAAGCCCTGGTTTTCCCTTTTATAGTTGTAAAATATGTTACCGTATGAGAACTTTTGATGCATCACAAGGGTATCAAATATCAAAACCCTAGTTAGTCAAAATACTAATCAAACTCTGTCTGAATCGAACTCTATTTTTTGTCATATTTCTCCTAGAATCTCCATCAGGTTCGTCATAAGTTAATTAATCTGCATGAGCATTTTAAATTTGAGTTATTGAATGAACGCATCTTTACTCGTCCTTCATACAAATGGTAAATGTAATAAGAAAAATAGGAACACTTGGAGATGTTATTCCATTTTTACTTTTTCTATCTGAATATCAAACAGTATATTGTATTAGAAAGTACAATAATGTTTAGTGTTTGTCATTTATGAAAACTTCAACTGCAACTTCACTCGGTTTTCTTTGACCAAATTTACTTTAACAAACAATCACTACCTAGTCTGGCAGATCGGCACAATTAGGAGAATAATGCCTAATTTTTTAAGCAAGCAATGATTTTCTCAATGCCAAAACCCTTCGTGGTAAAACTTGCTGTCATGGTATTGTATCTTGAGGATAGTTATTATCAACGTTTCACATTTCAAAGACGCACTAGTGGACGGGGATCTGTTTCAATCTTGTTTGTAAGTACCCATTAACATGAGGCCGTTGCAGGGATTTATCATTCAACAATTTCACTGGAGATCTTCCACCTTCCTTCAATTCATTGACAAATCTGTCCACTCTGTGAGTACGAAAATTATACTACATTGTATCTTCTCTCTCTCTCTTGTGTGCTCTGTGTTCATTGCTGATATTGTCTGTATATTTCTCTTTTGGCAGCCATGTGCAAAACAACCAACTTACTGGTTCTCTCAACATCTTAGCGGGTTTGCCTTTGACTAACTTGTAAGGATTTCTCGCACCTCTCTCTCTTGCGTGGATTCCTCGAACCATCAAGGTTGATATCATGTAGATGCTATTGCTAATATTATTTTGTGCAGAAATGTTGCGAACAACCATTTTAGTGGGTGGATACCAAAAGAACTAAGCTCTATCCCTAATTTTATGTGAGTGACTGCATGCATTTAAATATCTCTGTAATTATGATGCTATTATTTTTTTAATGTGCCTTGTATGTCAAAAACAGATACGATGGAAATGCATTTGCCAATGGCCCAGCTCCACCGCTGCCACCATTCACCTCTCCTCCTCCAGGTAGCTCTCGCAACAACAGAAATCGTTCTCCTCCTAGTGGTCATTCACCGCAGGATTCTGATCACCCAACTTCTAATCAACACAGTGGAAACAAAAAGAATGGGTTGACAACTGGTCCTATTATAGGTATAGTTGTAGGATCTTCAATGACAGTTATCTTTGTCATGCTTGCACTTGTTTTTTGTCTTCAAAAGGGGAACAAGAAGGAAATTGTTGCACGACCATCCTCGGCAGCAAGTTTTCCTGTCAGCACAGATAAAGGTAGCTGTTTCCTGTCATCACAATAATTACTTCGTAAACTTCTCATTTGTTATTTAGACCTGATGTTTGGATGGTGGCCTTGTCTTTGATAGTAGTTTGATGGACAAACACTCCTACTAGCAGGACGTATCTGCATTAGACACTTGTAGAGCGGTGTTGGACCTGGACACTACATGTATCAAACAAGCTATGTGCCCTTGTTCCGTTATTTATATATATTTTTAAATTACGACACTCGAGGATACTTTAGAGACACTCCTTGCTCAAGTGTCAAACGTGCTATGTGCCATTTCCTATATTAAAAAATATTAAAATAAAGATCTAACATATGAATTTAAAATTTTGAAGATTTTAAACCAACGTTTCTATGTCCTACTTTTTTGAAAAATCACATGTCGGCGCGATTGAGTTGTATCCGTGTCGCATATCCGAGTCTGAGTCCATGTCCGTGTCCGTGCAACTTAGCTATGATGTACATATTGCTAATATTTCATGTGTAGATTTTTTGCTCTCTTTTTCTACTGACACGAGTCAATTTTTGTGTTCTACAAAGAGTAGTCTGCTTTGCATAACTCCAGGTTCCTTTACTTTGATTGTAGCTTTTTCTGCACATAGGTTCAGGATCTCATGCTCCTGAGTTGTTTGCTGTTAAGTTCTCTCTTAATTTTCTTAAGAAATATTTGGTTAGGCATACTACCTTTCAAATCAAGTTTATCTGTACATGGACATCCTGATAGCATTGAACATCATTTTTCTAGTATATTCCTTATGCATAAAGTGCACAGCAATAAAGTTTAAAAGATTCTAGTTATTTGCCACTGTCATCTAACTTGCTATAACATGTAATTCTTTCTAAAGCTTCAGATCTTTTTGCCATACACCGCTTTATTTAGGTCTTTACTAGTCTTCTTGTTATAGTTGTTTCAACTTTCAACTGAGTAATGACAACTATACTGTTATAGTTGTTTCAACTTTCAGAGTAATGACAACTATACTTATCTTTTGATAATTTTGCATATGTTAATCATAAATTTGTTTTACTGTCAAATGTCAATCTAAACTTAATTGGCCGCTACTGGGTGCGTATAATGTACTTTTTACTTTTATCCTTTTTGTGAGTTCTGCAATATATTAAGTTTAGAATTAAGAGAATCAAGATCCTCATCTGTTTACAAATAATTCTAATATTCCAAATATCTTTTCATGTTTTTTGTTCATTTTTTAGGTGGCTCTAAATTTATGCATTATCAACTCTCTGCTTTGTTTCTAGTGAATATGGAGATGCAAGAGCAAAGGACAAATTCTACAGTCACTGTAGCTGATTTAAAGCCTCTGCCAGCAGAAAGGGTGACAATTGAAAGAATACAAGGGAAAAATGGATCTATAAAAAGAATGAAGTCTCCTGTAACGGCCACATCTTATACAGTTGCTGCGCTTCAAACTGCAACAAATAGCTTTTGTCAAGAAAATCTAGTTGGTGAAGGTTCCCTTGGTCGTGTGTACAGAGCAGAGTTCCCAAATGGAAAGGTAATCTCATTTTTTTTATTTTTCTCATGGCTATAACATATCTGAGTACATAAACAATTTCTTTATTTGATTGTTGAACAGTTAAATATTATGAAATTTAAGCAAGTAAAAATCATTAGTCTCCTGCTTGGAAATAGCTACTTTATAATGGACTAAACTGAATTCCCATTTTACCTGTTCAGATGAGACTCACACTCAATATAGATAATGAACTGCTTTCGATAAAGAGCTGTTAATGTTGATAAATAGGATCTTTTCATTTCTCACCTCAAAAAAAATAATAATAATAATAAAACTTGTTCAGATGACATAACATCAAGATGAGGAAACTGTGGCATGACACTTGGCAATGTCACATTGTCTGAAAGTGAAAAGTATCCTTATGCTTATCTCTTAAACAATTCAAAAGGGTGAAATGAATGTTCTTGTATGTGATTTATTTCAGATTATGGCTATTAAGAAGATAGACAATGCAGCACTGTCACTACAGGAGGAAGATAATTTTCTTGAAGCTGTTTCAAATATGTCACGACTGAGGCACCCCAACGTTGTTCCGTTGGCTGGATATTGTACAGAGCATGGACAACGTCTTCTGGTTTATGATTATGTTGGAAATGGCAGTTTGCATGATATGTTGCACTTTGCTGATGAGAGAAGCAAGATGCTTACATGGAATGCACGGGTTAGACTAGCACTTGGCACTGCTCGGGCTTTAGAGTATGCATGTGTATTGAGTTTTAAAGAACCTTCCCCGCTCCCTCTCTCTCATGGGGTTTGCTTACTAAAATGAAGCTTCTTTGCTTAGGTACTTGCACGAAGTGTGTTTACCTTCGGTTGTACATAAAAACTTAAAATCAGCTAACATTTTACTAGATGAAGAGCTCAATCCCCATTTGTCAGACTGTGGATTAGCTACTCTGACTCCAAACACAGAACGACAGGTACATATGTTATGTAATTGACATGTGAAGGGAAATTGAGAAGTTTATTCATGTCTTTCTAGTTGGAAAAATCCGACGGGAAATAGAAATTGAATTGCGTTTCAGCTTACTGGAAAGTATCAGTTAATATAGAGTTGTTATATGATTTGTTTACTAGTTTATTGCGCTGATCCGAAACAGTGGCAATCAGCATCAGGGCCGACGAAGGTAGCTTCTGATATTCTAACTTCCATTACTATATTGACAGATTTCATCGACCCAGATGGTTGGTTCATTTGGTTACAGTGCTCCTGAGTTCGCCTTATCTGGAATATACACTGTAAAGAGCGATGTATATAGCTTTGGTGTGGTTATGTTGGAGCTTCTAACGGGTCGGAAGCCACTTGATAGGTAAACCTAATCCTACATGATTTGGCTATCACAGTTTTATTCTCTCGGTCACTTCTCAGGATGACTCCACTCTTGATTTCTTCCTTCATTTTCCCTGGCTCGTGGTACAGTTCAAGAGTGAGATCAGAACAATCACTCGTGAGATGGGCCACTCCGCAACTTCATGATATTGACGCTTTAGCAAAGATGGTTGACCCTTCACTAGATGGCATGTACCCTGCAAAATCATTGTCCCGGTGTGCAGACATTATTGCCCTTTGTGTCCAGGTAAAGGTTTGGGTGCCAAAATTTTTCTGTGCTAGCGTTTAAATATTATTAATTTTTGATTTCCATACAGCCTGAACCCGAGTTTAGGCCCCCCATGTCTGAGGTTGTGCAAGCACTGGTTCGCTTGATGCAGAGGGCGAGCATTATCCAGAGACGGTCCAGTGATGATTCAGGTTTCGCATTCAAGACTCCATATCACGAAGCAACTGACTTTTCATAACAAATAATCCAGCTGTGATGTCCAGCTTAGCAACTACAATGAATAAAGAATCAAAGTCGGAAGCCAAAGGGTCATTAGCAAAAAAATGTCCCTATCGTTTGTACTTGTTGCAAAAATGGTCCCTATCGTTTTGAACTTGCTATTTATACCCTCATTTCAGACCTTTCTTGTAGAATTGGTCTTTTCCGTCATATTCCGTTAAATCCATCTGTTAAATATGTGTAATTTGATGTAAAAGGTCTATTGTTTGTTGTAATTATGCACATAGTCCCTATCATTTCAATTTTGATATTTGGATATTCAAATCAACGTTTTTTTTTTTGCTTAAAAGGTCCTTGCGTCCATTTTTCCGTTATAACATTATGAAATGACTAATTTATCATCATATTTAAAGAACCAAATAGAAAATAGAAATAATATCTAAAGTTTATAATTTTTTTTAAAGTACAAACAAGTCTCAAAAAAATAATTGAAACATTTTTATAAACAAAAACATTTCATCTTACCAATTAACCTAAATACCCTACGCCCATCCCCTACACCCCACCACCACCATTACAAAATTAATTAAAGAGATAATTAACAATATAATAAAAATAAAAATAATTAAAAATAGAAAAAATTTATAAAAACAAAATGGTATTTATACCTCATCAAATATTTTTTCATACTTTTAATTCTCTTTTTAATTATTTTGGTGGTGGAGGATAGGTGTACGAGTAGGGTAGGTGGGTTATTTGGGAATATAAAATTTTTTTTATTAGAATGTTTTAAATTTTTATATGTGAGATTTGTTTGTAATTTTTAAAAAATATTAGAAACTCTATATGCAATTTTTTTATATTATTTCTTTTTTCTATTTTTTTTTATTTAAAGATGGTAGATTAGTTATTTTATAATGTTATAATAGAAAAAATGAATGCAATTTTAAGCAAAGAAATGTCGATGTGAATAATCAAATGTCAAAATTGAAATGATAGGGACTTTGCGCAATTATAGCAAACAATAGGAACATTTTACATCAAATTACACATATTTAACAGAAGGTATTTAACGGAATATGACGAAAAGGATCAATACTGCAAGAAAGGTTTGAAATGAGGGTGTAAATACCAAGTTCTAAACAATAGGGACTATTTTCACAATGAGTACAAACGATAGGGATGTTTTTTGCTCATTACCCGAAGCCAAACCATATAAATTACAATGGCTTCAGTTTGATCTGGCAATTTTTGCTTGCGCTCATATAATCCGTTATACAAGTCAAATATTCCATAACAATGTTGAGTTCAGAAATGAAGCTCTCTCCCAGTAGACTTGATTCGTAGTTAAACAGAGCAGCCTATTCAAACGAATCTTTTATACATGTTTATCTTCAACTTCAAACATAAATGTTGCTTTTAGAAACATAAATCCCAAGTTTGGTACCAAATACAAGTAGCTATTGTGAGAAACTGAGAAACAAATTTTCACATAGCCAATCACAGTTTCTGAATAACGACTGAATTCAATAACCCGGCTTCCTCAATTGTCTGGTTCGGATCAGTGAGAACCTTGGGAGGAAATCCAACAGATTGCAGCTGATAAGTCCTGGTTCCTCCCGGCCTAGATGCATCAATGAAGGACCGGATATCATCTATAGTATGCTGATAGTTGAAGCGTGCTACCATGCGTGTTCCATCAGCCAATCGTAGCTGAATTGAGGTGGAAGGCAGTGATTGGTCAACAACCAAGCCTGCAGAAGGAGATGGAGCAGTTCTGAGTGGAACAGAAACAGTTGCCTCGACCCCGTTCTCAGTTGCGGAGCTACTTCCTAGAGTTCTACCAGTACCTTGAAATGGAACCTGACGTTTCTCTGGTTCCTGCAAAAACATGAAAGAGAATGTAAATACTTAATCAATCACAGACATTTATTTCAAAGGTAGAATCAGTAATGAAAAAGTCAAAAGATGCTCCCGGCAGATAAATTGCGTATTCCACTTAATAAAACGCCTATTCTTCCCCATCTAGGACACTCATTTAGAGCCTCAGTTTTGTCATTCAAAATTCTCAATAGTCACGTCAAAAGGAAAATGAAGATGTGCAATCATGAGAAAAGAAATGGAATGAATGTGAAACTCGTATACCTATGCCCATAAAAGATGGGGAGGCATAAGGAAAACAAGAAGATTCAGCATAAACTTACAGGGCAGTTCTCATCCCTCCTCACAAGATTCACGTGAACAGATGATCTCCTGTCTGCAGGTTCAAGCTCTTTAGGGCACTCGGATTTTCTGATGCTCTGCAATAGAATATCATTATATGCCATTAAATCCTGAACAACACTCCCAAGAGTAATCACAAATGATTTTATTTTTTTTTCTTTATTTGGTTTTGGGTTGGGAGTGCTCATGTTATGAGATGTAAACAGTTTATGAAATCTGGAAATTTTGTTGTTTAACAGACCTCCTCTCCTAAGCATCAACAGATAGAAGTCTTTAAAATAACTTTCTCAGGTCAGATGGAAAAAGAAAGCAAGCACAAGCAATAGAAAAGGAAAAAATTTGAGAAGCACACTAATCGAATGAACAATGTTGATATATAGTGGCCGCCAGCAGTCTGTTAGTCAAGCGTGATAATCAAAAACATCATTTCAAGAAGATCTAACATCATACTCCAGTTGCTTCTTCTTTTAAAAACTTTTTTAAGTTGTAACATGCATTGCTTGTTACCTCCAGAAAAGGTGCATTTTCAGGATCATCCAAACTCCTCAGAGGGCCATCATTAACAGTGAAACCATTTCTCCAGAAAACAATGCTGTGTACTACTGACTCAGGCTGCTGGGGAGCTGCAGATGGCGCAGTTTCACCCGAGAGTAACCTTCCAGTCCCAGTAAAGCTTCTTGAGCTGGAAGATGGATTAAGATTTTCCAAGGGGCCTTGAACAGCACCCAACTGCCTTGCTTGATCAAAAATTGCATCCACATCATTACCCTTTGAAGGATCTTGGACAAGCATACCACTGCAAATTTTATGATAAATAAGTCAGTTCATTGTGAATGGCATCATACATATCAACAGAATGAGATTTCAAAAGGCATGTGAATTTTTCTGGCAGAAAGAGTGAAGAAACATATATGTGGAGAAAATGATAACATGTAAAACGTGTAGATCAGACTCAATCATTTCAAGCAACATAAAGCTACCTAGCAGACTCATTCCATCAGTTCAAGGATTTGTTTCATGCACACTAAGCATCCAAAAAGAGCTAAGAAGGAATACAAGTCATCTTCAATAATTGTAATGTAACTCGCGTGACTTTTAAATGCGTACTCATTTTATGCACCACACACTTCCAATAGTAAAGCTAGCCACTTCTTCCAGCTGTCTTTTCCTTCGTTTTTGTTATAATTTCTTCTCTTCTTTTCTTTATATTTTTTCCTCTCCCCCCTTTTTTTCCTCAAAGAATGGAGAGAGGAATGATAAACTGCCTCAGAACATTAATTCTATTTTGAGTAATCACTACAACTTAGCCTCATTTTGGCAAAATTTATAAACATCCATAAATGGTCAATCTATATTTGCAACCACATTACAATGGACCCATAAGTACTATCTACTTATCCAACGCTCATTTATTTCTGTTTATATATCAAACTGTTCATATATTCTTCCCAAACAGAGCAAAATTTGCACAACTGTAAGTTATACACTCAAAGACTAGATGATACAGAAATAAGAAGGCAAGACATAAGAATAAATTTTGCCCCAAAACCTGAAGGCAGTACAACTTCCAGTAATAAATTGCTCACCAGAAATAATTATGAATAGGATTTCTATTTGTTCGAGTGATACTAGGAGTTTTCACCAAAAAAATAGAGCTTGAGTTTGAAATAGGAATTTCATTGAAGATTATTTCCTTTTAATGGTAATCTACAAAACTTCTGAGAAAACTTAAATCTACCAAGTAAAAAGGCTCAAAGGCAATAAAGATTATACAACTTTGTCCATTTTAATTTAGTTTGAGAGGGTACAGTCAGCACTCTAACAATCAAGATTCCTATTATGCACCTTTAACGTGCAATTTTCATAAAAAGCATTGAGAAGACATGTTAATTAATTTTTTTTTAGTGCAAGAAAATAAATTTTGTGTGCTTTTCAATTTAGGTCAGATTACGTTCAGGACATAGCAGTAATTTTTTTTTTTTTTAAGGTTAAAAAGGCAAAATTACATTTGAAATTAAAAAAAGCCCGACTTTCTTAACCCAGCTGACAAACATATTTTATAGGGCGGATGAAGCCGTGAAAGATAAAATTAGGTTTTAAGTGATGATCATTTAGAAAAGGCGTGTTTTCTGGCCTTCAAAAATTTACAAGTCTAAAAACTTGGGGTTGCTTTGCAATTTTGCTGCTCGAGGATAGAGAGACCAACTCATGGCTGCCAAGATGAAAAACCAGCAACGGCGTGTAAAGATTGTGCCAGAAGGGAGGAAATGAAGAAAATCACTAATAATCTCGACCTATATTGAGATAAACAATTAGTTTTGGATTTTTAAGTTATATTTGCGGTATCTTTTCTCAACGGTGTCAGAAACCTTATTTCAACACGTGTCAAGTGCGTATTGGACACCAACACACTGGCAACGGAAATGTGTCAGTGCATCAGAGCAAGATTCAATAAATTATTTCAAGGAACCAAACCCACTGCAAGCTGCAACAAAACAACAAATAATACCATGCACTACATTCTAACCCTTTTTATTCTTAACCAAAAACAATATTGTTTCCCAGAACCATTAGAACGGCAAACTTGAAACCATCAGATCACATACTGAGAACTACGAGTTCAGAAATTGGATAATTTTCTTTTCTCAAGGATTTCTGACCCAAGAAAGTCTAAATGATCTAGTTCAAGATAAATTAAGAACTTACTCAAGGCATTTATGAAGTAACACATATATTTTATCAAGCATTGATGTCAAGATGAAAAATAACATCCCTTAATCCAAACATGCTAGATATGGGTTAGAAGTGTGAAAAGTCACTTTCTGTACCTAAAAGGAACTCTTCTTCTTCAAAAAAACTGAATCATAATATTTAATAATTTCTCCAACTCCCAAAATTAAATGTTCGAGAGTCCAGCATACATCTACAAACTAATTTTATCAATATTAGAAATTTGATGGATTGCAAAGGGCCCAGGAGGTTGTGTCAGGATTTCAAAGAATTGACAGTTTCAGTAATGCGTTGTCCTAAGAAACCAAACATTTTTATCACCAAACAGAATTGAGTGTATAACCAACTTAGCCTTCGACAAGAATATCAACTAGTCCTAGGCAACTATCAATGTTAAATAACTGCAGGGATACAATCTGAGCACATATAGCAACATTAAAATCGCCCCCATATACAACTCGCCCAATCATTCAAATGGGTACATACTTTAACTACATGGTAAATATTCAATTTTCGAACTTCTAAATATATATTATTGTGATCTTGGAAACAAAATTCAATGCCATGGTATTAACATCAAAAGGTAAAAAACAAATAGATAGCAGGAAAACCCAACTCACAGCAACCTAATCACAACCCACACAAAATCATGCCAAGATGACACACAAACAATTTAATCCAATTAAGCATTTAAATTTATTTATTTTTTCCAACAACCTTAATCAAATCTCAGAGACACAAAAACTTCCATTCAATCACAAACGTTACGTAAAAACAGTCAATTAAGAAAATCACAAGCCAGATAACACCATAGGTATTTTCTTTCTCTTTTGGGAAATAAAAATGGACCTCTTTTCGCCACCGGTGTAGTACTCCTGTGGGCCATCAGAGTCGCTGTCTGAGTCATGGCCAGAGGGCCGATTCAAGTCGGAGAGAGTCCGGATGCCGCCGGGGCGGCTACTCGAGGACTTTGAGGGTTTCTTATCGCGTGAAGACATGATTACTGGAATTTTCTATGCTCTGGAATTGGGGATATTTGGAGGAGGGGTCTGATTCGGTGACTTCTTTTTTGGCTTTCTTAAATAGGCCATCTCATTATCTTTATTCTCGCTTGAGAGAAAAATAAAATAAATAAGTAAATTATTACTTTTACGGAATTTTATTTCAACAAGTAAAAAATAATTAATTAATTAATTACTTTTTTTAAAAGAATAAATAACTTGTTCTTTTCAAATTTAACGAATTAATTACGCTAATCCTGATTACAATTTCTTCTCAAATATTCCGTCACCAACTCAATGTGGTTTAAAAACGAGAAACAAGTATTTTGTTGAATTAGCTTATTTATTATTTGAATATAAGGTCAAATAAATCTTTTTAAGTTATCTAAACAATTTTTTTAAATGAATCGTGATGAGAGACAAGATGTGCTAACTTATAGATAGATGAGGTTATGGAGGGAAATACCTAGAAATGACCCAAATAAAAAGGTCATTTTTCCAAAATAGCCTTTGGCTAATTTTGATACTCAAAATACCTCTTTATAATATTGCATAATAAGTTGATGAAATATAGAAATCTTTCATTTTAGTCCTTAAAAAATCAAAATACTGTATAAATTTTAATAGATTACCAATTTATTTGATTTATGTTAGCTCTAAGTAGTACCCCCATTTATTGATATCAGAGCCATAGAGATCATGAAAATTAAAATAAAGAAAATAAATAATTATTGGTGTTTAGAAGAAGAAAAAGGTAATTATATATTTTTAAAACCTATTCATAGTAAATTAAAAATAATGACTTTGACAATAATTAAAGAACTTCATAAAGAAATAAAAGAACAAGTATTAAAAAAATTAATAATTGAAACAATAAAGGATATATATATATATATGAGAAAATTATTAATATATATGAAGATGAAGAAAATAATTTATATTATAAAGAAAAATATGAGTACAATTGATAATACACATCAAAAATTAAATAAATTACTTTTAAAATGGATAAAATACAAGAAGAAATAAGAAATATAATGTTAATAGTAGAAAGAATGAGAATATCAAAAAATAGACAATTAACAAAATTAAAATGTGAAAGACTAAGATTTGAGAGCAAATATTTTACTATAGTAAAGGAAAAATTAGTAGATCCAGAAACAGCTGAAAGAAGATTTAGGAAAATAATAGATAAAAAGGAAGATAAAATATGCAAATTAACTTATGAGTTAGAAATAAAAAAAAAATTAAGATGTCAATAAGTAAATATATGGAAGAATTAAAATCGTTAATAAAAATGTTAATAAATGATATATAAGATTTGAGAAATGAAGTAAAAGAAACAAGAAACGATATAAATATATTAAAAATTGAGATTAGAGAATTAAAAGAAAATCATAAAAATAAAGATAAGAAAATAGATAAAAAAAAAAACTTATAGAAAAAGAAATGACTCGGAGAGGAAAGAAACATATAGAAAAAGAAAATGTAGTGATAGAAACAGGAAGCATAGATAATGAATTTAGAAAGAATATATTACCAAAAATATTAGAAGAAGAAGAATAATCTAGAGAAAAATCATTAGGAAAATTAAAAATAGAAGAAAAAAAGATAAAAATGAATAAAGAGTTAGATTTATTAATAGAAAATTTTGATCAATTAAACTTGACTGATATAAGTGAATACCAAGTTTTAATTAATACTGGATGAGGATCTAATCCAGCAGGAACATCTAAATAATAATTAAATGATACAGATGAAAGCTATGCACCTATATATAATAAACCATATAGATAATTCTATGATAAAGTAAGAGATAGACAACTACCTAAAGGAAATAAATATAAAGATGGGTTTGAATTAAATGATAATTATTATAAACCAATTAATCGTGAAGGAACAAAACTGGATTTAAATTGTAAAATAGATACTAAAAAGGCTTTATTAACTTGGGCAAACTCAATGATATTATTCTTTTTATATAATAAAGATGACACTTGAGAAAGTACTGAAAGAATAATAGATTTCTTAATTGCATCCTTTGAAGGAGATGTTAGGAATTGGTGGAAAGGAATAAGTAATGATACAAAAACATTAATAAAAAGAAATGTACAAACAAAAATAATCAAATCAGATGGACAAGGTATAGATAAATTAGTGGAATATATTTCTGATGAATTTTTAGGAGAAAATTGGATAAAAAATGTTGAAAAAGAATCAATAAGAAAAAAAGATAATGCTAGAATAAAATTAATAAACTTAACAATATGTGATATGTGTAAAATTAAAGAATATACTTGTGAATTTAAAAATTACTATTATGTTCAATTCTATAGTAATGAAAACCAATAAGTATACCAAGATATGTATTATAATAAGTTACCAGGTTCACGGGGAATATATTTTAAAATAGAGTTTGAAAAATATGTTAGAGATAATATTGGAATACCTAGAATTTTAGGTTTAAGAATAAAATTTTTATTTGAAAGACTTGCATACATATGTCAACAAAGACAATTAATGAAAAAATCAGGAAAATTAACTAAAATATATTGTGAAGATATGGAAACCTCTGTGCAATGCAGATGTAATTCTGAAAGAAGAGTTAATAAAAGAAAATATAAAAATAAAAAGTTTAAAAATTTTGAAATTTTAATAAAAAATATATAAAACCTAGAAGAAGGTATTATAAAAGAAAAAATAATCCTTATAATCCACAGAAAAATAATATTTATAAGAAAAATAAAAGTCAATGTAAATGTTAGAATTGTGGAAAGATGGGTCATATAAAACCTGATTGTGATAAAAAAAAAAAAAGTAAGAATATTACAAAAAAGAATATTTATAAATAAAAGATGAATTAAGTGAAATATCAGATATTGAAGAATATTATGATCAAGAAGTATATATAAGTGAAACAGAAGAAAATGGATTAGGATCTGAATAAAGAAATTGAAGAAATAGAAAATAATAATATAAATATACAAGAATATGAAGGAATAGAAGGATATGGATTAAAAGTCACTTTTGACAATAATAATTTTAGAAAACTGCAAAAATTATTATTAGATTTAAAAATAGGGAAATGAAAAGTTTTTGATAGAATTTGAAAAAAAAAAAGAATAACAATAAATGAATATCACAAAATAGAAAAAAATATATATGTAAAAACGACTATGGACAACATAAAATAAATTTTTTAACAAAAAATACAGTTGATGAACTATTAACAAAGATTACTAAAAAACAAAGTAAAAAAATCAATATGTTTATTTAGCAGGAATACAAATAATATTTAGAGAAGGGATATATTCACCTTTAACTATAACCTTACATGATGAAAAAATAATAAATTTTAAAAATAGTCATTTAGGAACAATAGAAGAAAATTTAGCATATCAAAAAATTATGTTTACATGTTATCCAAACTATTGTCATTAAAAGATAGAAATTTTAATGAAATTTTAGGACTACATTTCAAGTTTCATAGAGATGATATTATGCAATCAGGTGATCAAATTATGAATATAGAATATAGAACTTCATATACATTTACCAATTCTAATTATGGAAATATTTATTCCAATAAATCATATATTAAAATTCATAAAGAATGTAAAGATATTAGTAAAATAATAGAACCAAATAAACAAATAAGTTTAATTCCAGAATAATATGAATTTAGTATAGCAAAAAATAAACCTGAAATAATATAATTAAATGAAGGAGAATGTTCTAATAGCATAACATTTAAGGATGGAAAATTAATTAAAAGATCAAAAAGTTTTAAAATACCTAATAAAAACCAATTAGAAGAAATTAGCAAAATAAAAGAAGTAAAACTGTATAGAAATGCTGGAAACATTAAAATAGAAGACGAATATTATAATGGAAGAGAAAATATAAATGGACCAAATATATTAATAGAAACAGGAGCTAGTGAATACAATATAGCTTCTATTAGAAATAAAGGCTTAATAACTCATAAAACTAAGCTGTATAAATATGTAAATTTTGATGAACAAGTACATATAACAAATTTAGAAGTTAAAGTACCAATAAAAATAAAAGAAATAGATCTTATAGTACCATGTTATATAGATAGAAGTATGTATATAAATCTCCATATACTTTAAGGAATAAGTTTTCTAAATGTATTAGAAGATTATAGTATAAAAAGAGAAAGATTATATATTGTTCATAATGGACAAACTATATTATGCAAAAAGAATTAGATGAATAATTAGATAACTTTTCCATTGGCCATGTATATCCAAATTACTATTGTAGAAACAAATATTACAACATGTTCTTTAATAGATACAGGAAGTGATATAACAATATTTAAAAGTTTTTAATAAAATCATGAAATAATAATAGTAATATAAAAAAAACTGGTGTTAAAGGAGAAAGTACTCAAATAATTAATAGTGCTGATAAAGTTAATATAATTATTGGAAGTAAACAAGTAACAATAAATAAAATTTATAAAATTTGATAAATCAGAATGTGATATATTATTAGGAAATGATTTCATACAACAATTTCAATATTATAAACAAAACAATTATATGATAATGTTACAAACACCTTGTAAACACTTATTAAAAATTTCTAGAGAATTTAAACCTTATAGAGTTCAATCAGTCCAGCGTGGTGGTGATTGGGAGAAAAAACTAATTCCTAATAATGAAATAAAAAATAAAAGAATATCATATAAAAAGGTTCTAAAAACGAGAATAGAAATGAATATAGAAAAAATCATTGAACAATTAGAAAAGGCTTATGGAGAAAATACATTATTATTTTGGAAACCACATCACCCAAAAGTTAAAATAGAATTAATAGAAAATGTTATAATAAGAGTAAGACCAATGATGTATGCAATAGAAGATACACAAGAATTTAAAAATCAGATAAAAAAATCGTTAGAACAAAAACTCATTAGACCTAGTAATGGATCTCATAGTAGTCCAGCCTCTATTGTTATGAAATACTCTGAACAAGTTAGAGGAAAAGCTAGAATAATTATAAATTATAAAGAATTAAATAAATATACTAAATTTGATAGTTATTTTCTACCAAATAAAGAAGTACTAATAAATCTTGCAAGAGGAAAACAATATTATTCTAAATTTGATTGTAAATCAGGATTTTGGCAAGTAAAAATGGAAGAAGATAATATACAATAAACTGCATTTAGTGCACCTCAAGGAAAATATGAATTGTTAGTTATGTCATTTGGTTTGAAAAATGCACGACAAATATATCAAAGAAAGATGGATAATATATTTAAAAAGTTTAATGAATTTCTAATAGTGTATATTGATGATATATTAATATGTTCTAATAATAAAGAAGAGTATAGAAATCATTTAATCCAATTTATAAATGAATGTAAAGAAGAAGGAATTGTACTATTTAAAAAGAAATCTATAATAGAAAAACAAGAGATAAACTTTCTTGAATTATCAATAGATAAAAGAGGGATAAAATTATAAACTCATATATCCAAAAAGATAGAAAGTTTTCCAGATAAATTTGAATCCAAAAAATAAATACAAAAATTCTTAAGATGTTTAAACTATGCAGAAAGATTTATTGAAAATCTTTCTAAGAAAAGACATAAAATTAAAATTTTATTTAGAAAAACAAATACTAAGGGATGGAATGAAGAACATACAGAAATAATTAAATCATTAAAAGAAAAATGTAAAAATTTACCAAAATTAAGATTACCAGATGAAAAAGATAATTTAATTGTTAATACTGATGACTCAGACAATTACTGGACAGAAATATTAAAAACAGATTTTAATGAGATTTGTAGATATTCAAGTGGAACCTTTAACCAAACAGAAATAAATTATATTACTCATGAGAAAGAATTACTAGCAATTATTAGAGGGATAAAAAAATTCTCATTATTTTTATTATCTAAAAAATTCATTGTTGAGACTGATAATTCTCAAGTTAGAGGATTAGTCAGGAATAAGTTACCACCAGAACCACAATACAGAAGGTTTCATAGATGGCAAACTTATTTGATATTTTATAATTTTGATATAGTCCATATTAAAGGAGCTAATAATTTTCTTGCAGATTTTCTTAACAGAAACATAGAATTTGCTAATGGATAAAGTCAAGGCCATGGAGTTATACCAATTCATTCTACATATACAAGAAAGAACAAATTTTCTTAAAGAGGAATCTGAAGATATGAGTTCTGGAGCAACCCAGATCTCAAAAACGTTCGATTCAAATATGAAAATATTGTTGAATATTACCACTAAACATCATAAATATGCCATAGAACTCAAAAATCAAGTTGATGCTATTGCAGCACAACTAAAAGATATACTGTTTGAAACAGATATACCATAGAGCTCAGAAATAAATTTTTCAAATTAATACCAAACAGGGACAGCTGGAAGCAATAATGGACCCAGGCGTGACAACATACCAATTGAAAATAAAGGAGATTCTATTTCTGTATCATCAACCAAGAAAATCATGATACATGAGGATAAAAGAGATACAAAAACAATCAGTTTCATAAACCAAGAAGATAAAATCTCTTTAGATCCAAACGAAGAAAAATATGCTGAAATAGTCAAAATTGTTTATGAAATGAAAATAAGCGATTCATATTTTATTTCTCCAGGAAATAATGTTTATCCCAGAATAACGACCATGGAAGGAGGAGACCCTTCATTTATAAAAATTATGACAGACTATGGATTCATGGATCTGATATTCCCATGAAAAGATTTTATTGAAATTTCAAAGTTTGATGATATATTGATTAAAGAAGTATCCAGATTTGCCAGAGGAAGGAAGATATTTTTGAAATTCTATTCTATAAGTCAAGAATATGATGGATTCGTTTATTATTCAGTTGAACACATAATCTCAATTGGATATGTTGCAGCTAATTTCCAAATTGATGTCACGGAATTTAATAGAAAAATTTCAACAGAAATAAAGTTATGGATCAGACATAGGAGAGTACTTAGGATAAAAGCCATATACAACATTGTCAAAAACTTGTTCGATAAAAAATTCTCATACTTATGCCAATACAAAAATTGGATGTGGTATCCAATGGAGGATATGGAAAATCAGAAATTTTAAAAGATTATATTACAAGATTTGATATAGATCAATTTCCAAGATGTCCTACCACTATAAAAGAATCCTGCCAGTTAAGGGAGTGCCCCAGCTGCATGTGAAAAAATGAAAGAAGAAGACAAAGCACCCTTTTGATAAAGGTGTATGAAGGACAATATTACTACATGTGAAGACATTGAAAATAAAGATGCTCTTTGAAAAATTGAACCAACATGTGAAGATGTAGACCCAAGGAAGAAAATAAAGAGGCAAGTGTACCTTGATGATGTATTCAATGATGTAATAGAGTCTCAAAAACTTGTATAAATAGAGACATTACCATAGAAGAAGATCATTTCATCCTATCTTGAATTCTCGAGTTGTAAGCAATAGCCTATTATCAGTTTAAAAATCAGTTTTTCTGGAAACCCCTTGTACCAAATTAAAGTCTTGTATCAATCCTAATAAAAATAAAATTCCAATATTTTGATATCAATATGAATTTCTAAATCTTTTTCCCATAGATTCTTGAAAGATCAAATAGAAAGTTTCATTCTTATTTTAGCAAAAAGAGAGTTTTCCTTAACATAAGTCTAGAGTTTTATTTTTTAGAAGTTGATACAGTGAGAGCAAGTAGCTGAAACAGTAACAATTCTGTGAAGGCAGGAGGCCGTTGAAGGAAGCAGTTTACAAATTCAGAGCTCGAAGGTCACTCGATTCTAAGAATACAAGTCTAGATCAAACCCAAGGTAAAACTATTAAACATTTGGTAAAATTAGAATGAATTTTTTTTAAAGATCTTAAAAGAATCGCAGGGATAATTGCATGATGATTATTTTGGTAAATGTCAGGATATACAATTGAAGGATTGGATAATTTATTAGAAAGAATGTTAGAAGAAATAAAGAATATTATATCTCAATTAAAAAATACAAATTTACCATTTGAAGAATACAATACTTTAATTAGAAAATATGAGATGAAAGTTGCAGATTATTCTTATTTATTAGATCATAGAATGATTTTATATTCAAATATCCATAATAGAGTTAACAGAAGATAAAATATTTAAAATATTAGGACATATGTTGCAATATAGAAAGAATAATTTCATTAAGGGTAATATAGACATTTCCATAAAAAGGAATAGTAACATGCCGAATAGAAAAATCTCCCGGTTATGAAATTGATGAAAACGTTAGGAGGCATAATGGATAAAATAGCAAAATTTAGAGACCTCCATTGCAATTAAAATGTTGTGTGCTTAACAAAGAATGTAATGTGAATACTGAGAATATAATTACTCAAACATAACTAGAGAAATTTACTAGATACACCTTACATTTAAAGTGTAGCATACCAAATTCTGCAAATTAACATTTTGCGTACTAAATTTTAAACACTCATAACAAAAAAACATATATTTGCCAAAGAAATTAAAAAAAAAAAATTAAGAAAAAGAAAAGATAATTATTATTATCATTACGAATTTTGTTAGATGCACAACAATTTTAAGTATTTTTCGTATTTACTTAAATAATCTGAGGTAAAATTACATACATAAGTAGGATTTTAATATATTTTTTACATAAAATGATTTATTGTTCCCCCATAAATATCAACCTATCTCTCTCTCTCTCTCTCTCTCTCTCTCTCTCTCTGTATATATATGTTTATAGATATCATACATACATGTATAGTTATGCATGAAAGTTCAGCAAAATCAGAGAAAAAAAATAAAAGAACACCAAGTATGAATGAAACCACTTCTTTAATCAAATCCTTTTCGTATTCATGGTAGAAATTTTGGTTCCATATGCTAAAAGAGAGCAGCCTCTGAGCCATACAGAAAAAAGCTCTATGCCCACCTGGATTTTCTTCCCACCTTCGCATAATTCTTCATGTAAACGTTTGTTTGGAATCTACATATTCACATCAACCCACACGATAGAATATGAAAACAAGGGAAAGGAAGAAGAAGAAGAAGAAGAAGAAGAAGAAGATATTTTGGTGGTATTTAATTAGGTGTACAAAAAAAATTAATGAAATTGTTCAGGTAAATAATTTTTAATTAGACCAGGTTATACCTGTCAAATTGATGATGTGTATTTATTAAAAAAAAAAAATAGTAAAACACTGTCATTATAAATTACTAAATAGACCAAAATGCTCTTCACTAAAATAACAAATAAGACCTTGTAGATTAAATTATATAACATTTTACGCACCGATGGTTTAATTATTTTTATATTCTTTAATTTAACAAGAAGTGATTACCATTTTGAAACAATACACCATTACTTCCACAAGTTATATTAGTCTATACAATAATTTATCCCCAATGTAAAAAAGAGAGTGAAAAAAATAAAATAAAATAAAATTTAGGCCACCTGATATCTACATTACACGATACTGATAAGGTGAACAAGACTTCACAGAAAATCAAACTGAGGTTTCTTTGAAAGAGGATTCAGGTTCCGGTTCTGACTTGCAACACCAAGCAAGGAACTTCGACGTTTCAAAGCACTTTCAATGTATTCTTGGAGAGGTGGAAGAGACCCGGTTTCATCATCTTTTTTCTGTGCTTGCCCACGAATAATCTTACATTTGACATATAAAACTAATCAAAATTCAATGAGGGAATGACTGAGACCAAATTAGTATAGTTAATTCACAATACCTTTGATGCCCAATGCCTCTCTGCTTGCTGGCACACATCCCTTATATCCCGACCAGACATCCTGCATCGATAAATGCAGAAATAAAATTTTTTTACTACTAAATCCATTGGAGTTCACTTAACTCAGAAATTTTGTTGCCACATTAAAAATTTCATTTTTAAAGTCGATGGATCACGATACTCACTCCTCAGTAGCTGAGGCAAATTCGGCCAACTCAGACTTTGTTAAGTGCTTTGCATACTGCGCGGCAATTTCCTGACGAGTCTGCTGATCAGGTAGTCCGAAAGTGATCATGGAATCAAACCGACTGAATGTTGATGAATAAAAATGAAGTTACACATAAAAAGATCCATTGTAATATTTGCAATACAGAGAACCAGCAAACTTGGATACCTAAGTAAAGCAGGATCAAGGTCTTGTTTTCTATTGGTTGCAGCAACAACCACTACTTTATTCTCCTGCTCAAATCCATCAATCTGCACAGAAGTAAATCACGCATAACAGTGACAAAATTGATTTCTTCCTCAAAACTTAAAGAACTATCATTGAAGAGCGTGGTGTTGACAATTTGAGCAAGTCGGGCCATTTTGGGAAATTAAGGCTTTGCTTGATTTACATATTCTTCAAAATACCTTTTTCCCTCTCTTCTTTACAACCTCACATTGTTTAATAAAATAATATTATACGTAAATACAAAACTTTTCCTCATTTTTTAACCTCACATTCTGCATCAAATCACTATTGCAGAATGCATTTTTTCACAAAAAATGGGCATCAAACGGGCTCTGGAACTAAACCAAAAGAAAGCAAAGAAAATGAACTAAGCAAGATATAAGAAAACATTTTCCTTTTTTTTCTGTTTGATAAGACCTTGATACATCCAACTTGAGGATAAAATTGGAATATTACATAAGCCGAATTAAAACTCTCCGCCAATTCAAACCAACACATGAAATGGGACAGAAGCAGTACTAGTCAGCAAACACTTATGTTTAATAAACTAAATTTACAATCATTGTTATTTGTTTTCTTAGGTGAATAAATACAGAACCCATAATTACCTGGCGTAACAACACAGATAAAATTCTTCTTGTCGCTTCATGCGTTTCAGTATCACGAGCAGTAGCAAGAGAATCAACCTGCAATGAGTCGCAAAAGAAAGAGTGAAAATATGAAAGGAAAGATGACATATATAAGCAACCTATTTCTTATGTGTAAATTACCTCATCTAGAAAAATGATGGCACCATTAGGTATCTCGTTAGCAAGTGAAAATACTTTTCCCAACAATCGCTCACTTTCACCATAATACTTTGACATGATAACCTCCAGTGGCAGATATAACATTGGGACACCCTGCCACGGAAGACACGCTCAAGTGAAAAATGTTGATCCAAGACTGCGGATTTGTGCAGATATATAGGAAATTTATCTAAGCAAAGCACAAATGTTACAGAGACAGAGAACATAGCTCACGTGGTATGATATATGGAAGAAAAATAAATAAATCTCCCAGAATAACAAGGAATTCACAGGCTGACTAAACAAAAGTCAGACCACTTCTGTCTTGGTGAAAACAAAATATTAATAAGAGACAAAAAGAAGGTAAGTAGTAAAAGTTTTAGCAAGAGTCAATAGCATACCGATTGATTAGCAATTACACGAGCACAAGATGTTTTCCCGGTGCCTGAAATCGAAAGCAGTACATTAGAAATATTATTGTTTCTCGATAACTCTTAACTCTGAAATTTAGTGTTACATCCACTGCAGACTTCTCAAAACCTAACTGGTATGTCAGAAACATGCAATGCAGTTCTTCCCAATTTCTACTTTTACAAAAACCTCCGAATTCAAAGCTACCTTATTACTAGTTTCTACCTTTTCAAAACCTATTTAGGAACTCAAAAGTGAAAATGATTCTATGCAGTTCAATGGCCACGAAACAACACTCAGTATATTTTCATCATGGAGAAGAACCAAACTTTTGTCTATAAATACAGAAGATCTCAATCACACCCATGGTCTTCAATGGATACTTACACATCCACTATGGAAAATAACAGTGTGGAAAATATTTTTAAGATCCAAAAAAATGTACCTATCCAATGAAAACAGAGTGCACATAGAGATGAAGTTGATACCTAAAAATGAACTTCATCCATACTAAAAAATGGATCAATTCCATAAGATCACTAAACTTTCTATACAGTTTCAATTTGTGCAGTAAAATGTCGATTGTGTGATCCAATCAAGAGTCCAAACCTGGTGGACCTTCAAAAAGCACTGCACGTGGTCTGTTTGACTCAAACTTACACCGAGTGCCACGAGCAATATCATCATACACTTCAGGACTCTGTAGAGCCAGCAATATTGTATCTTCTATCTCTCTACAATGGCAACATAATTGAATAGCTTTACGAGAATTTCCTATAAGAATCAGGAAAATACTGCTGGGACAATTAAGTAAAAGTTAAAGATGATGAGAATTAACACAGAAAAATGCTTACAGAGACCAACAATTCAAGGGCAGAACTATGATACTTACCAATTCGGATGAAACGTAAATAAAATAATTATAATTTACATCTTCTTGACATCTTCCAAGCTAATAGGTACTGAAGGTTAAAGTAATTTGTCATGAGATGGGAGAAAATGGTGATATCCCTTATAAAATTTTAGAATGCTTTTGAAACCTCGGAAAGGGTAATGACTACCACTGCCATAGATCTGCCCCTTTCAAAACGTTCCACTTATGTCTCTCCCATGAGGTAAGTTATTGTTCGTTTCCAATAGTAGATACAAATCCAACAAAATAAGATGTTATGCAAACATCTGTTATCTGCACAACCATTTAAAGCAAAAACCTTGTAGGGAAACAGATATGCCTGCCAATCTCTCCCCAAATTCAAGTAGTTTCGCACTTATATTTTTTAATATAAAGGACAGAAACACTGACTTTTGAGGTTCTTTTTTTCGTTTTGCTGCAGAGCAATTTATGACTCAGAATTTACTTTAATGATTGGTCCACTGCCCACTATAGCACCAAATCTAATTTGTAGAAATGAGAAGCTTGGATCCTGGTTCACTGCATACCGCTTTTGATGATTATACCCAGCAATATTGTCCCAAGATATATCAGCTTTTGGTTGATCTACATTAGATTCGGCAAGTCCATAAACTTTGACTCCCATTCCCTCGAGACTGGAAACTGTTTTATCGATTGATGGAACGCGCGAGGCATCTCCCCTTGGCCTGAATTCCAAGCTTTTCTGTTGTCCAGCTAATTGCAAGACAGATGCCAAAGCATCAAGCTCTTCAGGACTAAAACTACCCTGCTTCATGAACTCAATTTCCTGCACAAATTTGAGCAAATGTAATGCTAAAGTCTAGTAATAAACCATGTGTGATTCAGACATTAAAATAGCATAACATAATGGAAGTTCAACTTCTTGTGATTATTAATAATGAATAGAAACTCACGGCTTTATCAGAGCCAATAAGTGGGCGAAACATTAGAATGCATAGCTCTCCATCATTTGCTTTTATATTCTTCCCTTGTATCTGATCTTTATCAGTTTCTTTTGGATTTTTGGGGCAACTAAGTGTTAACTGCCAAGCAACCCCACTGATCAAGAGTAAAAAAAAAATAATCAATGACATGTAAACAGGAAGGGAAAAAAATGATGTAGTAATTACAGTTACAAAATGTACTTTCCATTGATGAGCAAGGAAAAGAACAAACATTACATTTTACTCAACAAGAGTGTAAAATAATGATGGTGGAAGAGAGAAACAGTTGTAAACCTGTCCCAAGCCCGCAATATCATATCTGATCCAGTACCATTGTCTTCAACTTTGACACCAAGACGTGAAACAAGGTTTGTTATTAGTAGTGGAATTTCACAGGCAGAAGGAACCTGAAACTTGATTGTCACCTGCAAAAATGTATTCACAATGTATTACCATTTTAGAATCAACAATTTTCAAAATTAGTTATTAAGAAATGTAGTTTGTAAGAGGGTTCCAAACAAAACCAAACTTGTGATACCCTGGAAGCAATTTCAATGGAAAGATCAGAAGATCAGTAGGATATGAATGTATGTGTCTCTGTGTCGAGAGAGAAAGAGAGAGAGTGTCGAGAGAGAAAGAGAGAGGGTGCTGACCTTCTGTCCTTTAACAGCTACAGTAAAACGAGGACAAGAACCATATCGGATTCCCTTGCTCTTTAGCAACTCTTCCAGTCGAACTTTTTCTTTACGGGCAATTTCCTCCATGCTATTATGGCTCGAAGTTGGTGGACATTCTGGGTCTGGAATTTTAGCAGTAGCCTAAAAAAACTCCAAGAACTCCACAAACTCAATAGAAGAGTGCAGCTTCAATTAGATAAGAAGAACCCTTCATGTTCATCTATTTATGTTCATTTTTGAGATGGTAGTAGATTAGATTGACAATTCTTCTCAAGTTTAAGTTAAGATTATCGATGTCAACATTGACCTAAAGAGTATATCAATGAGAAAGGATAAAATGCAACTAATATGATTCCAGAAATTACAACTAAATATAGTTGCCAATTTGATTTTCCATGAAGGCTATACCATTTTAATAACTTAACTCTTGAATAAGTAATAAGCAGTGGAGCAGTAGACCTGCTTCAAGCAGAATTTCAGAAACATTTGAAGGGAAGGAATTTCAATCAAATATAATACGACTTTTACACTACACTACAAGGTCTTTTTCATGCTCATGGAGAGAAGACAGGCAATCTCTCTTCTAGCACCCAGCAGTTCACTCAGATGCATGCGTCCACTTTAAAAAGTAACACAGGCAACGATGCCTTGCCCACCAAAACACATACAGCCACACACACTAACCTCATTATCGTCTGCATAGGCTACGTCTATCAATCCAAATCCAAGTAATCCAGCTAACATTGCATGCACAGGAGGTGTATACACAGATTTTGGTGGAGTACCTTCTGATCCATAAGTCTGTTTGTGTTGTTCAAAAGTTCCTGCTCATCAACATAAGTAGGAGTTAGGCTAAATGTTATGCTAAAGTGTGGCATAGCATCCACAATCAAGCAATAGCAGCAGCTACTGAACTTGAACAATTATATATTTGAAAGTAAGAAAGATTAAAGAGACATGTTATTGCCTATACAGCTCAAGGGCCTGTTTGGGAGCGATTTTTTCTCCCAAAAAAATTGATTTTTTGACCGTTATTTCACTATTTCAGCCGTCATATTTGACTTCTTCTCTCACAGGTGGATCCTACTTTTCTCCTAACGGTCAAAAAATCAATTCTCAAAATCACTCTCAAATAGACTCCAAACAACTGCACTGCATGTTGCTGCTGACTAAGGGCTATTACTAAACATGGCTTCTAATGGTGCAGTTTATGATTCAACAGTAGAAGGGTAGCAAATATAAAACAATTAACAAAATGCAGACCAAACTTTAGGATACTTCAGAGAATCATAACTAAAACAAATATTTACAACCATGTTAGTAAAAATAGGTTATTCTAACTTCAAATCTTTGCCAACTGTTTTTTACAATTTTTCATTTTAACCGGAAACAGACAACTTTGGATTGTGATATTCAATTATCAGACAATCACATTCTGCAAACTAGTGATTGTCTAGTTGCCTAATGACTACAAACAGGTAAAAGCATTGCTGACATGGTTGAAGTGCATTATAACTACTTTTAAATTTATCAAACAGGAGTCTACAATAACTCCAAAGTATTTCACACTGTCAACCACCTACGCTACTCTAATTCTATGATCATTGCTATTATATTCTCAATTAAATGTCTCTTTAGGCATATATCAAGTCTAGATACCAAAAGCCCTGTTTGTATATACCAAAATTTTGAAGGTAAAAAAAGGGGAAAAAATTGAAATTTGGCAATATTGAGTTCCAAAGGGCAAATTTTGAAGGAACCAAATGTTATTATTTAGTGCTATTCTATAACTTCGGTTATCTAGTAAGCTTACTCCCATTTGAAGTGGTATAAAGAGAACCAAAATTTGTTGAAATGATTAATCATAATTGATTCATAATTCTGAAGCACAAGATTCCTAATTACTCGAAGAATTTACATGAAATTCGCCAAAAGCAAGAATTCAAACACCACAATAATCATCAACGATAAATACGAAGCAATTCTCTGCATGACATACTAATTAAATATACACAAATGAATAAGTACATTCGTGTACGAACGGAGAGAGGGAGGCGTACGATTGTATGAAGCGAGTTGGAGGCGATGAGATGAAGAGGAGAAAGGGGGAGGATAGAGGGTTTTAGCGGTGGCGATTGCACGGCACGTGCGGATTGTTCTGGCGAGCCGCTTCATCGACGCCATGGGATTGAGCTTCCTTCCTTCAGTGGTGGTACGATGAAGGTGCACAAGCGCGTGTATATGTGTTATTACTTGCTCCCAAAGTCGGCCAGTCGGAAGTTGAAGCAACTAGAAAACAAAGGCCTTTTCAGGAGGACGATTGCGAAAAATAGCCTTGTTTTTTTTTTTTTTAGCCCGTGCTCTACTCCATTTTAATTTAGCCCTCGTTTGGCCCCCATTTTTAAAAAATAGAAATTGGTGAAATAGTGTTTTTTTGAAAAATAAATAATTAAAAAAGGAGGAAAAAATTTCGATTTTCATGTAGTATTATTTTATGGAAGCTTGTATGATTGAAATACGAGAAAAAATGTAATATAATGTAATGAAATTTAATGGGAACCAAACGGGAGCTTAGTACATTTTTCTCTTTTATTATCTTTTCAAACATTAAATTATTTTTTAAGCCCCTATTTGGTGCTGAATCAAAATTTAAGTTAAAATTGTTAATTAATTTTAATTACATATTTAATGGAATCTACAATTTTGCACCAAATATATCATCAAATATTATTAAAATTTATAAAAAAATTTGATTTTAATCTTTACCAAATAGAGGTTAAATGTATTTATTTTGTACCGTCTAAATGAATGTAATTGGGATGATAAATGGATCGAGTCTTTCGTGACCTAACATTGTCCTAATATGTAGATGGCTCGGCCTCATTTTAAGACTAATCGTGTAACAAATCAAACACCATTTTATTCACGAATCTACTTGTTTTTGAACTTGTGGATTACTAACACCAGGTGTCACAAGTGGATGCAATTCCCGTTCCCGTCGAAAGAGGAAATTACCTAATTACATGTTAAACGAGGGCTAAAGTGCCATATTTGATAGTTAAGGGTTCTGAAAGATCAAAAGAGATAACTCTTGTTAAAGGGTATGTCAATAAATTGATTTCTAGGGTTTTGTAACCCAACTATCCGCCCCCGTCTATATATAGACTCTATAGGTGACACTTGCGTACTAATCACTTCAAAGCGCTGATTTACTACGCCAGTGACACCCTTCCCTTCACCTTCCCCCATCGGTTCCCCAGACGTTGCAGTCCCTCTCCGCCTCCTCCCCACACATACTGCCCGCCGGCACTGGGACTGGTATTCACACTTCCTCTCCCGATTGATGATATATTTGCTTTTATTTCAGATATGCGCCTCTGTTCGATATTCGTAAAAATGAGGGACGATAATGAGTTCGTCTTGTCATATCAAAGAACAGAAGGTATAAAGATGATGGCGAGATATCGTTTCAGTCGTCATTTCTCCTGATTGACGATTCGATTGTTGCTCGTCCACACTTCTCTGATTTTTTACATTTTTATTTGTTTATTTGTATTTTATATAAGCATATCAAAATTTCTTTCCGAATTCTTCTGTTTAAGCACCTTTTTTTTTTATAGAAGTATGATCTTAATTTGTCAAAAAACCAGTTAATAATTTTTTTCCTAATGGAGGCTAAGATCTAAATGACTATTCCGGTGCAGATTTGATTTTCCTCTAGTAAAAATGTATTCAACTACAGTAAAATTTCATTGATTCTTTTTGCTTCATATATCACCCCTTCTTTTGGCCGGAGGCCTTAACGGATTTCTTTATATAATCTATAATGCCTTCACGGTCTACCTTAGGCACGATACACGACCAAATCATATCATCCCGTGCATCTTCTTGATACGAGTGGGGAGATCGGATGCTACCATGAGTCTGACAGGCTCACATTGTCTTACAATGCTCTGCTTCATCATCTCTGACGTTCATAAAGGCATTGTACAAATTCTCTGGAAAAAGAAAACACTCAAACAAGAGAATTAACTTGTATTAGCATGATGAAAACTCAAACAAGAGAACAAGAGAATTAACTTGTATTAGCATGTTGGACTCGGCTACATTTTCATCTAGCAAAATTTCAATTCAAATTTGCATATTTGGACTGTTGATGTTGTGAAGAAGGGGGTTGGAAGATTGAAATTGCTACATTTTAAGACAACCTTACAAAAATTATTTTAAGACCATATGTATGGCTTTTTTGTGAAGTCAAAATGAGTTTTTGGAATTCAAAAATTATTTTAGAATCTATTTGGTTAATTTTGGGGATTAATGTATTTGAGATTTCAAACATTTCAAAAAGTTGCAGATTTTTTCCTGACTTTTCATTTGTTGCAATTATTATTTCAAAGTTTTCAAAACGTTGTAGATCAAGTCCTGACGGATAGATTTCGTCCGTATTTTTGTTAGTTGACCTAAAAATTAAATTTTGACCACATTTTAATCAATTTTGAAAGGACAAAATGGTAAATTTATATTTTTCACATTAAAAACTTAAATTAAAAATAACAAAAAAGAAGAAAAATAAAATAAAAAGGAGAAAATATATCTTCTTCTACCTTACATAGAAAACAGAAGTATTTTTTTATGGCTTAGTATACAGAGAAAAATATGAAAGAACAGAATATGGGATTCCTTATTTGAAGAGGATTATTGGCTGTTGGTTCTCTAAGGTTTAATTATAGTCACCCTTGTAATGGTGTTTGTTGGGTTTCCCACTAGAAAATTTCAAAGGGGCTCAGCAGAAATTGGAAAATAGTGATAAAAAGGTCAAGTGAAGAGTGTTGGAGCAGCATAAAGTGAAGGGTTTGTAGAGAGAGAAGTCGAGCCTCGTTCGTCTTTTTATAATGTAAATTCTACAGAAAATGGTGCGTGTGAAGGGAGGCGGATATGAAAACCTAGATGTGTAATACGTTAAGTGCGATAAAGGAGCGAGGTTTCATGGATTGATTCAGGTTTTTTGGTTTTTGTTTGGGATGTGGTAGTGGTGGTTGTTGGGGTGCGATCGATTTTGGGGGAGATGGTGGTGGCGGTAGATGTTATGTTTGGCGTGGGGGTGAGGGAGAAGAAGATACTTTTTTTCCTTTTCATTTTATTTTCTTTTTGTTGTTGTTGTTTTTAATTTAAGTTTCTAATGTAGAAATTATAAATTTACCATTTTGTCTTTTCAAAATTTATTGAATTGTGGTTAAAATCCAATTTTTGGGTCAACTAATAGAAATATGGACGGAATCCATCCATTGGGGCCTGATTTGCAATGTTTTGAAAGGTTTGGGATGACGATTGCAACAAATGAAAGATTAGGGGAAAGTCTGTAACTTTTGGAAATGGTTTGGGGTCTCGGCTGCAATTATCCTTTAATTTTATAAAAAACTTCTTTTAATTGGAAATGTTGAGTTAAATGTTACATTGGTCATCGAAATTTGTGCCATATCACGATTTACTCATCGAACTATTATCAATAGATTCATTAGCCATTGAATTTAGGGATAATTACAACAAAAGTTTTAAACCTTTGAAATATTAGCAGACTTTTTTCAAATTTTTTATTTGTTTCAACCATTACCTCTAATCTTTCCAAATATTGTATGTGAGGTCATTTTGAATGGTTTTCGTGAAAAATGTCGTTAGTTGACCATCAAAGCAAATTTTGATCACCTTTTCATTAATTTAAAAAGGGCAAAATGGTAAAATGTAGGATAAAATTAGCTACAAATACCTTTCCCAAATACTAAAATGCAGAAAGTGTGAAGGCTTGTCGAATGATTGAGATTTCTAATAGCACGATATCCTAAAGTGAAATTGTCCATAGTTAAGTGTCGTGACTTATTTAAAAAATCACTTCCAAGATATAATTGTGAAATTACTTATGCAACAATCACAAACGATGATGAGATCCAGGAGTCGCAAGTGTCAAGGTCAAGTTCAACATCAAGGTTGAAGAAATATTCGTTGATAGTTGAGAGAGGTCCGATGACTCGAGCAAGGACGAAGTTAGTAAAAGAGGCGATATGATTGCTTGTTCAAGAAATCATTGATGGAACGATGTTCGGGACCCAAAATGAGGCAACTTTCATATTCGGGTCAAGAGCCGAATCAAATTGTATCAACTTAATACAAGTCGACGAAAACGGAAGCAAATTGGTCTATCATGCGACCGAATAGTAAAATGTGGTTTGCAGTCGCATAGGGTGTGACAAGGCCAATGCGATCATAGTTCAAGTGAACTATGCGATCGCATAGGTTTACACTATGCGGTCGCATAGTGTTATTTCAGGGAACAAAATTTTTCTTTTTCCGCGTTTTTTACATATTTTGTCGGAATTTTGTTCCGAGTCAAATTCTTATGATATTGGATGGTTATTTTTGAGATTCTACTAGATTATTAGTATTTTATTCCTTTTTGACTTCTATTCTAAGATTTAGTATAAAATAGAAGTTTATTTCTTCATTGTAAATGAATCTTTGACATATTGATTAATTGAAAGACTTTAATTGCTTTCTCTTTATTCTTCCAATTGAACAACTTTCGAACTTATCAAAATCTAATTCTTGTGACGTTCAAATCAATTGGGTGAGATTCTATAATTTTGCGTAATCAAGAGGTCTGCACATCGTCGGCGATTCGGGTTGCTTGGTTCCAAATTTATTGAATTCGAATTTAAAACCTTGTTTTGACTTTCTTGGGAAGATTTTCATCTTGTTCGTGGGTTCCGTAACGTTTGCCTTCACGGGTTCACATCAGTTGGTATCAGAGCTTGACTCCAATCAAAGGTTATATTTCCTTTTAATTCTTGTTGAGTCAGTTATTCATTTTCTTTACTGTTCTTCGTGTTCTTAGAGTCAATTAGTATTTTAGAGTTTTTAATCCAAAAAAAGTTATAAAAAAACTTCAAAAGTTGTTTTTGATTCAATTTGCATTCAAATCAACTTCCGTTTGGTGCGTCAGTGTTGTTTTTTATTTTTCTATCCCAAGAGTAAAAAAAATAAAAATAAAAATTTACTGTTCATGTGTATAGTAAAAAAAAATTCCAAAAAAATTGTTTTTATTATTGTTGATCTTGGGAATTATCGATTTCTTGAGTCAATTTATTATTTTGTACCTAGTTTAAATTTTTAGTTAGTAATTTCCTTTCTTGCTTTACGTTCTTGAGTCAATTTCTTTACTTATATAATCTGAATTGTCAATAAAATTGTTCTAAATTCCTTGGTCTTGTAATCTCACTCACACTACTGGTTTGAATTTCACGTGATTAAATTTTTGATTGAGTTCCAAAATTATTTTTTTTTGAGTTCCAAAATTTTTTTTTTTTTGGGACTTGGTGAAATCAACGAGTGGTAAAAGACAGAGTAGTGAGAACAATCGAGGGAAAAAGTCATATTTAGTGAAATTTCGAGTGAACAATTGTGAGGTAGAAAAAAAACTTAAGTCTGACAGGGAAGGATCAAGTTCAGGAAGAATTAATGATCGGGTTTCCATGCTAGAGGACTCAGTGCGAAGGATTGAGCGGATATGTGTAGATATGAGGGCTCGGATGGATATGCAGAATGCATAGGGGGAAGGCAAAATCCATTGCCTGTCAAACACGAAGGGGAAGTCTTAATGCACGGAGACAGAGTAGACGGGAACCTAGGATAGAGGAACTTAGTGAATTTGAGGTTGATAGTGGGATGGATGAAGATGCGATTGTGGATGCAGATATTGGAATGGGTAAAAATAGAGGAGTTAGGCAAGAAAGGAGAGTTAGGAATCTCGGTGGAGACGAGGTGGATGGGAATTTGAGTAACATTAAAATGACAATTCCTTCGTTCAAAGGTAGGAGTGATCCGGAGGCCTACTTGGATTGGAAGAAGAAAATTGAGTTAATCTTTGATTGCCATAATTACTCAGGAGAGAAGAAGGTGAAAATTGCGGTTCTTGAATTCACGGACTATGCAATCACAATCACTTGGTGGGATTAGGTGGTGACTTTGAGACGGAGAAGTGGGGAGCGACCTATCAATACGTGGAAGGAATTGAAAACTATAATGTGGAATAGGTTTGTACCTACTCACTACTACCGGGAGCTTTATTAAAGATTATAAAATGTATATCAAGGTTCTAGGAGTGTGGAAGATTACCATAAAAAGATGGAGACACTAATGATTAGGGCAAATGTGGAAGAGGATAGTGAAGCTACCATGGCTCGACTTCTGCGTGAATTGAATAGGGACATTGCAAACACAGTGGAACTGCAGTACTATGTGGAAATTGAAGACATGTTACATGTAGCAATGAAGGTTGAGAGGCAGTTGAAGCGAGAGGGGACAGCAAGGTACCAATCGGGATCTTCGAGTTCTAATTTTTCTCGGAAACCGAAGTGGGGAAATAACAAAGGAGAAGGAATTGTTGCAAGAGGAAGAACTGAGGTACCAAGGGGCAAGGAGGAGAGTGCTAGCAAAGCCGTGCCAAATGGGGAGTCACAGCCATCAAGAAACAGAGATATCAAATGTTTTTGTTGCTTGGGAGTGGGGCACATTGCTTCTCAATGCCCAAACAAGAGAACCATGATTTTGCCGGACAGCGGGGAAGTAGAAACTGAAAGTGAGAGTGATTATGCAGACATGCCAGAATTGGAGGATGTTGGTAAAGAAGATACAATGGAGTATGCACTTAACAGTAAGTTGTTGGTCACGAAGCGAGCTCTTAGTGCTCAAATCAAGGCAGATGACTTGGAGCGGCAACGAGAAAACATCTTCCACATGCGATATCACGTCTATGGCAAGGTATTTAGTGTGATAATAGATGGCGATAGTTGTACTAATGTAGCTAGCACTAACATGGTGGAAACATTGGGTTTGACACTATTAAAACATCCTAGGCCTTATAAATTACAATGGCTAAATGAATGTGGGGAAGTTAAGGTGACAAAAAGGGTGTTGATTAATTTTTCCATTGGTGGATATCATGATGAGGTAATGTGCGATGTTGTACCTATGCATGTGGGGCATATCTTGTTGGGGAGACCATGACAGTACGATAGGAAAGCAATGCATGATGGGTATAGAAATAAGTATAACTTTGTGAAAAATTGGAGGTCTATCACTCTTGTGCCATTAATACCGACATAAGTATATGAGGATCAAATTCAATTGAAAAATGAAGAAGAAGCAAGAGTGAGGGAGTTAGGAAAAAAGAGAGAAAATAGTGAGGTGGCCAATAGAGAGGAAAAGAGAGTGGAGCCACATGAGAGAAAAGAAAGAAAGTCTTTCGAGAGGAGAAAAAAGTCGAAACAAATTTTTTTGTGAGAGGGAGTGAATTAAAAAAGGCAATAGTTGAGAGGCAACAAAAGACACTATTAGTTTACAAGGAATCACTCCTCAACTTTGAGGAGCATAACACATCTCTCCCTAATTTGGCTATTTCTTTATTGCAGGAATTTGAAGACGTGTTTCCGGTTGACATCTCTAGTGGGCTACCATCCATTAGAGGAATTGAGCATCAAATTGATTTCATACCTGACGCTGTCATTCCGAATCGACCGGCTTATCGAAATAATCCAGAGGAGACAAAGGAGTTTCAGAAGCAAGTTGAGGAATTGATGAGCAAAGGATATGTACGGGAAAGCATGAGTCCATGTGTAGTACCTGTGTTACTGGTACCAAAGAAAGATGAAACTTGAAGAATGTGCGTAGATTGTAGAGTCATCCACAACATTACGATAAAGTATCGTCACCCAATTCTTAGTCTAGATGATATGCTAAATGAGTTACATGGTGCATGTATTTTCAGTAAAATTGATCTTAAAAGTGATCAAATTCTCACGAGAGAGGGTGAGGAATAGAAAACGGCTTTTAAAACTAAATATGGATTGTATGAATGGTTAGTCATGCCGTTTGGATTTACAAATGCACCAAGCACTTTTATGCGGTTAATGAACCATGTTTTGCATGCTTTCATTGGAAAATTTGTTGTAATTTATTTTGATAACATTTTAATTTATAACGAGAATCTTGATGAGCATGTAGAACATTTGAGGTGTGTGCTTGTGATTTTGAGGAAAGAACAACTTTATGTTAATTTTAAAAAGTGCACGTTTTGCATGGATATGGTTGTATTTCTAGGTTTGGTAGTTAGTGCTAATGGTGTAGAGGTAGATGAAGAGAAAATAAGTGTTATTAAGGATTGGCCAACACCTAAAAACATAACTGAAGTTAGAAGTTTTCATAGATTTGCTAGTTTTTACAAGTGTTTTGCTAGGAACTTCAGCACGATTATCACGCCGCTAACTGAAATTTTCAAGAGAAATGTGAGGTTTCAATAGAGGGTAGAACAAGAACATGCATTCAACACCATCAAATATTGTTTGTGTAAAGCGTCGATTTTAACACTTCCTAATTTTGACAAAACTTTCGAGATTGAGTGTGATACATCTGGAATAGGTATTGGAGCAATCTTAATGTAGGATAAGAGACCTATAGCCTACTTTAGTGAGAAGCTAAGTGGTGCAACTCTCAACAATCCTACGTATAACAAGGAACTCTATTCACTTGTTCGAGCCTTGGAGACATGGCAGCATTACCTGTGGCCAAAAGAGTTTGTAATTCACTCTGATCATGAATCACTGAAACATTTGTGAGATCAAGGTAAGTTAAACAAATGACACGCACGCTAGATAGAATTCATAGAACTTTTCCATATGTTATTTGTTACAAACAAGGTAATGAAAATGTAGTAGCAGTTGCATTGTCACGAAGGTATGTGCTTTTAACTACTTTAAGTGCAAAATTGCTTGGTTTTGAGTACATTAAGATCATGTATGCTAATGATTCTGAATTTTTCAACATTTACAATTCATGTCATAAGGGGGCTATAAATAAGTTCTTTAAGCATAAGGGGTACTTGTTTTGGGAAAATAAATTATGTGTTCCTAATTGCTCTATGCGTGAATTATTGATTAGAAAAGCACATAGTGGGGGTCCAATGGGTCACTTTGGGATAGCAAATATTTTAGAAATATTAATTGAGTATTTTTATTGGCCTAAAATGAAAGTTGATGTGAAACAAATTTGTAGTCGATGCATGACTTGTAAACAGGTTAAATCTAGGGTCTTACCTCATGGGCTTTATAGACCTTTGTCAGTATCTAGTAAACCTTGGGTAGACATTTTAATGGATTTTGTGTTAAGTTTTCCTAAGCCTAAAAAGGGTCGGGATTCGATTTTTGTAGTGATGGATAGGTTTGGTAAGATGGCATATTTCATTCTATGTCACAGAACTGATGACGCCACTAACATTGCAGACTTGTTCTTTAAAGAAATTATGCGCTTGCATGAAGTACCTAAAAGTATTGTGTCAGATGGAGATGTTAAATTTTTTAGTTACTTTTTGAGGGTCTCATGGAATAAGTTAGGCGCGAAATTACTATTTTCTACAACTTATCACCCACAAACTGATGGACAAACTGAAGTGGTGAATAGGACCATGACACAACTATTGCGCATTGTGGTTAATAATAATTGGGAAAAGTGCTCACCTTTCATAGAGTTTGCATATAATAGGGCCACACTCTACTTCATCGTTTTCTCCATTTGAAATCGTTTATGGTTTTAATCCTATAACACATATGGATTTAATACATTTGCCTATGAATGAATGAGATAGCTTGAATGGGAAGAGGAAGGCTGGGTTGGTAAAGTCACTCCATGAAAAGGTGCGAGAGCAAATTGAGAAGAAGAGTAAGCACTATGCAGAGCAAGCAAACAAGGGCAGAAAGATTGTTACATTCGAACCAAAAAATTAGGTTTGGGTGCATTTCAGGAAAGAACGGTTTCCAGAACAAAGAAAATCAAAGTTGTTGTTATGGAGAGATGGACCATTTCAAGTGCTTGAGAAGATCAATGACAACACATACAAATTAGATCTTCCAAGTGAGTATAATGTTTCAACAACTTTTAATGTGTCTAATCTTTCTCTCTTTGATACAGGTACAGATTCGAGAATGAATCCTTTCGAAATTTCAACAACTTTTAATGTGTCTGATCTTTTTCTCTTTGATACAAGTACAGATTCGAGGACAAATCCTTTAGAAGAGGGAGGGAATGATGTGATCCAGGAGCCGCAAGTGTCAAGGTTAAGTTCAACGTCAAGGCCGAAAAAAGATTCGTTGATAGTCGAGGACGGTCTGATAACTCGAGCGAGGACGAAGCGAATAAAAGAGGTGATGGGATTGCTCGTTCAAGAAATCATTGATGGAACGATATTCGGGACGCAAAACAAGGCAACTTTCATGTTTTGGTCAAGAATCGAATCAAATTGGATCAACTCAATACAAGCCGACGAAAACCTTGGCAAACTGATCTACCATGCGACCGCATAGTAGAATGGGGCTTGCGATCGCATAGGGTGTGGCAGGGCCAATGCGGTCATAGTTCAAGTGAACTATGGGACCTCATAGGTTTACACTATGCAGTTGCATAGTATTATTTTAAGGAGAAAATTTTCTTTTTTCGCGTTTTTTTCCATATTTTGTTAAAATTTTGTTCCTAATTAAATTCTTATGATATTGGATGGTTATTTTCGAGATTCTACTAGATTATTAGTATTTTATTCCTTTTTTACTTCTATTCTAGGATTTAGTATAAAATAGAAGTTTATTTCTTCATTGTAAATGAACCTTTGATATATTGATTAATTGAAATGTTTTAATTGCTTTCTCTTTGTTCTTTCAATTAAACAACTTTTAAACTTATCAAGATCTAATTCTTGTGGCGTTCAAATCAACCGGATGAGATTCCATAATTTTGCGTAATCAAGAGGTCCGCACATCGTCACAATTCGGGTTGCTTTGTTCCAGATTTATTGAATTCGAACCCAAAACCTTGCTTTGACTTTCTTAGGAAGACTTCCATCTTGTTTGTGGGTTCTGTAGCGTTTACCTATGCGGGTTCACATCAAACGATTCATGGAACTCTCATGTTTTGCCCTAGACTTACATTCTCATGGCTAGTGGGGTTCGAACCACCAACTTTATACATAAATTCCTCATCTTTACCACTCGGCCAACCATTCCAATTTAATAATTCTTTCAAATTATGCATTTGATATAGATATCTAACAAACTTCACGGTGCATATGTTGTGTTTTATGAGCATCCATAATTATCGAAATTATTAGTTTGGAGGACTTGGCTGCATTATCATAGTAAATTTAAGTCCTCATAAAGAAGAAAGGTTACAGTAAGTTGAGAGTCAAATTGAAACATATGCTAGTACTAACTCGTAATCCAATCGTGTCAATGGAATTGAAACATGCTCTTCTTGATTAAATTCTTGAAAGATGTGTGAGATATTAATTATCTTGGTTTACCTTTTTGCAGAACAAGCGACCTCCATTACCAGCCAGTTGTCAACCTACGCTCGCACACCTTATAAAGGCATTACTGGGCAACAAATCCCTCTAAGTGGCCAGATTTCAGCGACATATCGTGTCTACACTAGAAAAATACAATGAGTGTGTCAAGGACTCCCGCTTACTTTCTATTCGGGGTTAGTCACCGAAAGGGCCATTCTTGAACGCTTATAAAGTTGCATGTCAATAACTATACGTGCTTGATAGTCTTCTTTTAGACAAGAATGCATTGCCACTATATTATGCCCCTGTTTGGCCCCCATTTTTTGAAATGAAATTGGTGGAATAGTATTTTTTTTTAAAAATGAACTATTGAAAAAAAAGGAAAAGTTTTTTCAATTTACGTGTAATATTATTTTATGAAAGATTGTGTGATTGAAAATAAGAGAAAAAATAAAATGAAATTTAATAGGGCCAAACAGGGACTATATCTTTGTTGTTACTACTTAGACCATCCAATTCAAATTTGTATATAACTGTCAATGTCTTCATAGTTATCTGATATGCAAAACTATTTCAATTAGTTGAGTGTAGATTTTTTCGCTTACTAGTTATTATTACATTGTCTTTATTGAACCAATACAATCTTGCACTTCTCGACAAATATAATTTGTTTTGTTATTCTAAGCAATTATTTTATTTTTGGTATTAAAGAACTTGTTATTCTTAACTCTTAAGCTCAGAAATTCCTATATAACTTAAGCGACACAGTAAAATCTTCTTCAATGTTTTTTATTTATGAATATCATTGTCCCTTTTGTGCGGATCGAAACTCATTTGACAAGGAATTTTGTTACCTTAAAACCGTTATAGTTACGGTCACTATTCACTAGGGCTTCGATCACCATCTCTCTGATCATCAAGCCATCAACTTTTTTGACCTTTTGGCATTAAAAAGGACATTCATGTCAACTTCTTCTATATTCAGCTTAGCTAGTGAGTACTAACTCCAAGATGAACGTGTCCAAGATTATTGAAGCGAGCCAGGCCCAATGTGGCCCATCTTAGTGCTGGGCCCATGGTTGCCCAACCTGAGCCTTGCGATAATCTACAAAATCTTTAGTTCAATCTCATAATCATCTATATATAAAGTTTT